>NW_022281871.1:0-9381 GCF_004355925.1 Anarrhichthys ocellatus | reverse complement strand
ACAGTGGTGATTACTGTGTGTCTTTATTAGTTATTAGTATTATTAGTTACTATTATTAAGTACAGTGATCATGTGAACACACACAAACTTATCAAAAGTCTCTCCAGCTGTTAAAGCCGACTGACAGCTGATCCAGCTGTGATCAGCTGATTCATCAGAAACAGACGTCGCTTCGCGTGACGCAACTGAGGAAAGGACGTCTCATGTCTCTTAAAACATATTTCCTCGTTCCTCTCTCCTCGCATGGTTTCCTCCATGCATCCCTGGTGGGAGGGACTAAGACGCAAGGAAAGGACCCAAGTGAGGGAAACGGGGATGCAATTAAGAGACTTGGGATGTACCCATAGAGAGCAGAGTAGGACTGTTGAAGTGAGAGTTGTGAAAGTCAAATCATAGGACGATTTCCAAAAGAGAAAAATGTCCAGAAACACCAGAGTCATTAGACTCTGACTGGACAGACTCATATAAGTGAATTCTTCAAAACACTCATTTCTCTTTTTAGTAGATGAGAAAAATATAATATTGTGGCTTTTTCACTTCTCCCTGAATGAACTGAATTTAAAGCTTCAGGGCAATTCAGTGAAAATAACTTTTCGAAAATGAATTTCGTTACATAATTTATTTTTTAATCCAGCTGTTATTTTACTTGAAATGAGAAGAACATTTATTCATGTATTTCTATGTATTATTTACAATCCATCCAGTTAAATTTGAAAAATGAGAATAATATTTGTTAAAATATAATTGATGTGTACTTTCTTTATTTGATTTGGCAGTTGTTTACTACACAGAGACGTTACTACTACTAGACTTCTTGAATATAGATATACCCAAATTATATATATATATATAAATAATTTGGGTTGTGGGTAATGACAATTACCCACATGACAATTTGGCTTGTCATTAAGGGGTGATGGTGGGTCCCGCAGCCAAACCAGTTGAGAACCACTGTTGTATAGAACTGTAGTTTTCAGTTAGTCTGTCAGGATATAGTGAAAGTTCGGGCAAATATGACAGAAAGTTGTTTTCATAAAAGTTACCAACTGCAGCTTTAATGTACATCAAATGCAGAGAGAACCAGACTTTTTATTTAAGACCTTTATTTATAATATCCCTTGTTCTGTGGTGAAGACAAACTCAACACTTCTTCCTATTTACCTGCTGTCTGAATTAATTCATAGATTCCCATATCACTAATTATATCAGTACAATAACAGAGTCATGTCATACTCACCACTGCTTAAAACAGATATTGTTGTTATCCACTAATTGGTTCCTGTCTCTTCCACTTTGTCATTTTTTTGATTGCTG
Source organism: Anarrhichthys ocellatus (assembly GCF_004355925.1). Classification (NCBI taxonomy): domain Eukaryota; kingdom Metazoa; phylum Chordata; class Actinopteri; order Perciformes; family Anarhichadidae; genus Anarrhichthys; species Anarrhichthys ocellatus. The sequence goes on along the minus strand of NW_022281871.1, from coordinate 8,067 downwards.
TTAAGTTAATGAAACTCAACACACCCTGCAGAGATGTTTCACAATAAAAGACCACCAGTGGCTCATAATCCCTCACTTTTAATAGAAAGCTTTCAATTTGAAATATCTGCAGGAAGTGCTGAGTTTCACGAATGATAACGTGATAACAATTTAAAAAAAGTAAAAGTAGAAGCAACCGGAAATAATTAGTGAATGAAAACAATGCTTGTGTTAAAAAGAGAAGGGGACATGACTGTCGTGTTGTTATTGCTGAGGAATTACCTTTACTTTACCTTTACCTTTTTCCAGACCTTGATTAGTAACAGTTCAGCTGTTGGTGCTTTCATTTGAGACTCTGTTCTGTGTCTTCCCGCTGCAGCTCATGGCCCCTCATCTGCGTTACACTCTAGAGATCAACTGTAGAGGGCGCACTCAGCTCCTCTCGTCCACTGGCATCTTCAAAAGGGTGTGTCACCGGGCCCTCCGCCTCATCACAGATACATTATTGATTTAAAAACCCACTTGATGTGTTTAACGATCTAATGGGAATGATTGTGTGTAGGTTGTGTCTACGGGTGGTGATGGCCTGGTGATTCTGGCTCAGAGGGAGTACAAGGGCCTGACCTACCGCTCCCTCCAGCCTCCCAATGACTTCCCCGACAGAGGCGTCTCCCAGCTCCCAAACTATTTCTACAGAGACCACAGTCTGATGCTGTGGGAGGCCATACTCAGGTATTACACCCTGTGCTCATACTAGCAGCTGGTAGGACACAACAGCTGTCTGCTGCTTTATTCTGAAAACCAGAAGACCAAAGTGAAGTTACAGCGTCTTTATCTTCAATAATGGGACTAAATGAAATGGAATATTTAGGTGCTTGGTAGCTTGTTAAGCAATTTGAATCCTTCAGATTTGATTGGACCAGTAAACATAATTCACTATATTAAAATGTATTAAATGGTTTACAGTAAGCCAACCAGTATCTAGCAGATCTCACTTTGCTCACCATCCACACTGGATATGTTTCTAAAACAATGACTACAGCACACAGATACCTTTCTATACTAGTGTCCTCCTATCTATACCCAGATACATTCAAATCGCCACAGTATGGAAAAGCATCGATGCAGAGTCACTGTAGATCATTTTATATCTGGATTTTAAAAATATATATACTATAAAATGTCAAACACAAAATGTACTTCTGAATCACTTCATTGGACATTGAAGTGGCTGTGTAAATAGAGTATTACATCATCAGCATAAAGATATATTTTGTTTGAAGAGAAGGTGATGGGATGCACAGTTGCTCTGGATTTGCCCTGCAAGTGGTTCAATTGATATATCAAACAAAAGTGATGGAAAAGGGAAGCCCAGATGGGAGCTGATATGATATATGATAATGACTGGATAAAGTCCCATTCACATTTGTTAAATGCTTCCTCTGCGTTTCTTCACATGCTCATTTAGAAATGATAATGCTCAGTAAAAGTAAAGTAAAGTACCAAATATTTGTGTGACATAGGTTGCATTGTAAAATAAATATTTGCATTAAATGAACCTTTGCCAAGGTGTCTTGGTCTGGCTGATACGCTCCTCTGGATTTCTGTATGTTGGGTTGAGTTTCACACAAGCTCACTTCGTGCTATTGATTTGAGGGAATACATTCTGTAATTTGAGGACATCACGAGGGCCAGATGCATTTAACTGTGCCTCTTCCTTCAGTTTTGTCTCAGGTATGGTAGGCCTGTACTACCAGTCAGACCATGATGTGCAGGAGGACCTGGAGCTCCAAGCCTGGATTAGAGACATATCACTGGAAGGCTTCGCAGAACTCCCCAAGTTTGGTCAGTTATTAATATCCTGCATGTTTATCTTTATTTACACACAGGTTAAAAAGCACACTTCCATCAGGGCATTTTTATAAAGATCTTAAAGGTACTATGTGGAGCTTGTGACACCGGTGGCCATTAAGTGAACTGCAGTCAGCATCCTGTTGCTTGCACACCGAGCATTATTACATCACAATATATCATATCATATGATTGTATGATATTCCTATATTTTATTTGGACTATTGATTCTAATTAGCTTGCCGTTTGCGAATTGCTTCATTAGCTCACGGTACGAAGCAACAAAAACAAGATCCATGTCGCATAGCTAAGGTACAGCCATCTAGCTAACCTTAGCTTAGCATAGAAAGCAATAGTTAGTTATACTCCTTGGCTTTGTACCACTACATCATTTAATGTTGGCTAAAATCAACACCGTTTGTCGTAACACATTGGAATTATGGATCACGTTAGCTGGTGAAGTAATTTGGCAAGCTAACCAACTAACATATGCACTCAGATAGTATAACATTGGCGATAACGTTAGTGAGCAAGCAGGCTAAGGTTAGCCAGTTAGTTGTTACTTAGCATGCTCCATGGATATGCTGTTGTTTGCTTTGTAACATTAGCTGATAAAGTAATTTGCAAATGGCAAACTAGCCAATGGGATGGACCAGCGTGATGAAACACCAGGAGTCTGGATGAATTAGCTTAAGTTATCCACTCCAGACTCAAGTATTTTGCTACGTAGCTACACACTGTTGGTGCCGTAGGGGAGCTGTAGAGAGGCAAGGTACTCGGGAGCTAGCATAAATGTCACATCCTTCTGATGTCTCAATATGTACCATATGTCACATTTTTACAAAATTTGCAGGAATCATCCATTAAAACTGCTGTCAGAAATGATATATTGTTTGTGCATTTAATTATTGATGGTGTATGTCTGCTTAGGTCTGCCCAGTAAGCTCAGCACCAGAGAGGAACTCTCCACCCTGCTGTCAGTGGCCATCTTCATCAGTACCGCCCAGCACGCTGCCACTAACAACGGACAGGTGCTGAACACCACAAGGAGTCCACACCACAGTCACATCCTGCACAGAGGGGCTTTAACTCATTCTCTCTCTGTTGGTGGTTTTTCCCAGTTTGACTGGTGTGCCTGGGTCCCCAACACCCCCTGCACCATGAGACTCCCTCACCCAACAGACAAGGATGCTGTCACCATGGAGATGATCATGGCCACCCTTCCTGATGTCAGCCAGTCCTGTGTGCAGATGGCTATCACATGGCATCTGGGGCGAGCACAGCCAGACGCAGTGAGTCCACCTCTGTCTGCTTTATGTAGCAATAGATCATATATTAAACAAGGACTCCAAATTCTAATTTTGATCAGCTGACATTGCTGATGAGTGAAAGGGTCGAGTATGGAAGCCCAAGGCAAGTGAAAAAATAAAATTCTGTTCATCCATTTTTTACGTCTGAACATAAATGTTTTGTCTGCTGTGTTTATTATTTAGAAACAGGTGAAAAAGGAGGTTTTGTGTTTGTTTCAGACAGCACACACCACCCTGACACTAGAGGCCATGATGTTCATGAATATTTTATAAAATAGACGTACTGATGTGTTTTCTCCCGCCTAGATTCCATTGGGCCAATACACAGTGGAGCACTTCACGGAGGGGCGGGCCCAGGAGGTGATTGACAGGTTCACAGCAGAGCTGAAGGAAATTGAGAAGCACATCATGAGTCAGAATGAAGGACTGGAGCTTCAGTACCTGTTCCTCCTGCCCAGCCAAATAGAGAACAGCATCACTATATAAAGAGACTAACAGACTACAAGATTATTGCAGAAAAAGATTCTAATTACATCTGCTGTGATTTATGGAGGCCCTGAGAGGCAAGTGAGACCTTTGCACACTGTAAATGGATCCCTCGTTTATTTTGTGGGATTAATTTGCACATCAAAATATATTTTTTAACTGTTTTGAGCTTTCTGACAGGCCACAAAATATTATGGGGCGACACAATTTTCTTATGGAGCGAGGTCGTTTATTTCTGAGCTTTCGCACTAAAGGCGTCGACCAATCCCGTTGTGCGGAACAGACATGTTCAATACGTCCACTATAGTGTTCAACAACATAAAGGCTCTGTGGTCCGAACCAAGATGACAAACTTTATTACTACTTTCAACCTTGACAAAGGCAGTGCAGACCAGATCCACTTCTTTTGCTCTTACTTATCACAATAAAAGCCCTGGACACATACATTACACATTCGTAAGTGTTTACCAGAGGGAGCTCAAATTCAGTCAGAGCATTGTGCTTAAAGGAAACTCATGAAAATATGTTGCAGTAGCTTCAGGCTAAACAACAGTTCAGACGCTGCCTGCATGAATCTATTCAAATCTTTTATGTAAAAGTGTTGCCAAATCGCTGCCGGTATGAATAGTTTTGATGCAAAATATTTGTCGCCGAGTATTTAGCATTTTCGTGTTGTTTATTTGTCACAGCTCCAGTGTGTAAAGGCCTGGAGACTGATCTCAAATGTTTTCTCTCCTATGTGTATAAATTAAGAACAGGTGGAAAATAGATCATTTTAGTTAGTTTTTCATCTGTGAAGACAGGTGAAAAAAAAAAGCATTCATGTTGTCTTCCAGGCGAGTTCTAATTTACTTACTAACACAGTAACTCCACAGCACTCCAAGCTTGTGTTTGGAGTGCATGGAGAAACTAAAACATGAACGCTTCTAGTCCTTTTTAGGTAGTGGTGCACTTCAGCCTCTTGTGGCCGAAGTGAGTACTACACTAATATTGTAATAATATTAAAAAACAAATAGCCTACCGAACCTTTAAAAAAAAAAAAAAAAAAAAAGTTTCACTTACCTTTCGGAGCTTCCTTAACGATTCAATGTTGTAAAAACACAGAAAAAATGTGAGAAAGCTAAGTAGGGAAAAAATACATACATTTCTATGAATATTAGACCATTTATGTTTTTTATGACATGTTAAAATGATCAGCCAGTGTGTCTGAATGTCTACCAGAGGCAGTTGGGTTGTGTGTCAGCCACATCAACACCATGGTCACCACATCCAACGTGGCATTTTTTACCAAATTGTGCTCATAATTGAAGCATGAAACATACCATTGAGTGGAATGCTGGAGACGTAGAGTTGTTTCTGTCTCTGAAAACGCTGCATCGGGTGGTCGATGGGGAAGGGGTCAAAGGTCGTGGACCAGGAGTCGGTGGTCAGTCGAAAGGCCAAGGAGGAAATTTACCACGTTGAGCTAAGCTATTTTTGTCAGTGCGCTTTTGATTTTATTCTATAGCCAATATTTTCATCTTTAAGTATTTACCACATTTTTGTATATTTTATATTCTGGTAATTACGGCGACAGTTGTTGATGTGTTGAAAAGCTAGAAAGTCATGAAGCAAGTTAACTTTGAAGAAGTGAAACATCGGAGCTGGTGGGAAATAAACAGTCAAATGAAGCTGACTCAGGTCTCAACATACCTTTAATGTTTGAAATGGATGCTGGACATTACAATAAGGACAAGCTTCAGAATATGATTTCAAGCCGACAGAAATAAATAACTTGATATGACTAACATTCCACACAGACACTCTTGTACAGTACAGTAGGTATCAAACCCAGGACACAATAATTTACAACCTTTTACATTTTTCAACAAGAAGAATCTCTGAGACAACAACAACTATTAGCGTTCCAGTGGTTCTTTCTTTCTTACGAATTCAGTTAATCATTTCAACCCTTGTGATCAGAGGTAGAATTAATCTCATTTTAAATAAACTGATCTTCCTCACACAGCCGCTGGGAGCTCCTGAGTGCAGCAGGTGGCGCTAGTGCACCAGGTACTCCTGAAGAAGAACAACAGAAAAAACATGCATAATTAACAGCAGAGAAAATTATTTTTCATAAATCATAAATCAGTTTAATCATTAAATATTATACTGGTGGATGGATATTGGTTTTAAATAATGATCATGATATGACTACTTTCACACATACTCTATTCCTAATCATAATGTGTGTGATTTAATGTTTTATTTGGGGATTTACATTTTCAGCCCTTTTTTTGATAATTCTTAAAGAAAACATGACGGCTATCTTGTTTGTTCGGTCCAAAGCATTCCAGGGGTCATATTTTAAAGGGGACATATCATGCCCATATTCGGGTTCATACTTGTATTTTGGGTTTCTACTAGAACATGCTTTGATGTTCAGAAAAGACAATTTGTTTTCCTCATACTGTCTGTCTGAATGTACCTGTATTCCCCCTGTGTCGGAAACGCTCCGTTTTAGCGCCTGTCTCTTTAAGACCAGTCTGTTCTAATTTGCTTGCGAGAAAAATATGGCGCATCTTTATAAAAGGTGTAGTTCTCAAGCCGTTCTAATGAGCCTGCATGTGACATTAGAAGGAGAGTCAAGTCTGATCGGGGTTTAACAAATGTAATCACCTTCTGCTTGTTGAGCTTCATCTGGCAGGTGGAGAAGGCTCCAAACAGGATGTAGATAGCAGCTGCTATGAAGCAGTTGTAGCCCACACTGTTGTACATGGCGTAGATCCTCTGAGGGTTTCCACTGGGGGGGGGGGGACACAGCAGCATTAAAACCTACCAAGTAGTGCACATCTCACAAAAAGTCTTAAAGCAGTAACTGTTTCAAAATAGATAGATACTTTATTCATCCCACAAGGGGAAATTTGTTAAAATACAAATTGTACTGTTCAAGAAACAGTTGTCTTTGTGTTAGAGGTGCAATGTGTAAGATCTGGCCGGAATTGTAATTTAACTTTTACAGTCAACGAATGAACTGTCATGATCAGCACAATGTGAAGAGGTACAGTGCTGACGTTACGTTGCAGAGATATCGACTGAAATGGTCATGCTAACCAGCTAGCCGTGGCCGTCCTGTCTTTTAATACCACTTGGTCCCCCGAGACGGGATAGTGAGACACTGTAGCGTCCAGACTGTCCTCAGGCCAACATGAGGAGGAGGAGGAGGAGAAGAAGTATTGTTTTTTTATCTTATGCTGCATTTGCACTATAAGCAACAAAAGCAGTCAGCGAGTCCCCGTTGAAGCGTTGTTCGAACGCTCACTGGCATAAATGTCCGAGTTTCAGCAATTCCGTAGAATTTTGCCTATTGTTGACCTGCTGTTCGTTAGGCGTTTGGCTGTTGACTGTAACTTGAGATCGTACGGACCGTAGAGGTTGTAGAGGTGAAACACCGACCCCTACTTGTTAGGAACATGTGGCCAGATGTGACACACCGCCCCTTTAATTAGAGAGAGGCTGAGGCATCGAGCCTCGGTGCGGCCGTGTACATCTGGAGTGAGGTGTGACGGTAAAGGCCTTACTCCTGGTAGATGCTGTCATCAGTCACGGGCACATCTTCAATCAGCACGGCTGAATGTGTGGTGAAGAAGATCCCCAGCATGGCCTGAGGAAGAGGAGGGAGACTCGTTACTGAAGGGCACCTGAAGATACGAATTAACATTCAATTACATGCATGTCTCGTATAATTGGTTAAAAATACAAAAAAACATTTGAGGATCTTTATGTGATGAACACCAGACATTATGAATTATACCTAAATACCAAAGTATGATTATGCACAATGTAAATATTTTATTACATCAAATGAATCTGAGCAAACCTAGTAACGTGCAACATTCAACAACAACATACAAGCAGTGGGTACGGAAAGTATTCAGACCCCTTTAAATTTTTCACTCTTTGTTTCATTGCAGCCATTTGCTAAAATCAAAAAAAGTTCATTTTCTCAGCACCCCATCTTGACAGAAAAAAACAGAAATGTAGAAATTTTTGCAAGTTTATTAAAAAAGAGAAACTGAAATATCACATGGTCATAAGTATTCAGTCCCTTTGCTGTGACGCTCATATTTAACTCGCATGCTGTCCATTTCTTCTGATCCTCCTTGAGATGGTTCTACTCCTTCATTGGAGTCCAGCTGTGTTTAATTAAACTGATTGGACTTGATTAGGAAAGGCACACACCTGTCTATATAAGACCTTACAGCTCACAGTATATGTCAGAGCAAATGAGAATCATGAGGTCGAAGGAACTGCCCAAGGAGCTCAGAGACAGAATTGTGGGAAGGCACAGATCTGGCCAAGGTTACAAAAGAATTTCTGCAGCACTCAAGGTTCCTATATATGTATGTATATAGGAACATACATATATATATATATACATATATATATATATATATATACA
>NW_022281870.1:0-9603 GCF_004355925.1 Anarrhichthys ocellatus | reverse complement strand
GTGGACACTAGAGAGAATGCAGCTTTAACACATGAAGCTTTGGGTTTTTCTCCTCGGTACGTACTTTACAAAGGGATCTGCAGTATGTAAGAAAACAAAAAAGTAACACAGTCACAGTCCGTAGAGTCACTACACCACATAGCTACTTAGCATGCTAACTGCTCACTATGTGGATGTGATTAAGCTGCCCTGGGGCTGCTGGGCTCATATTCACCCCCCCGGTCCTCCACCATCTGTGCTTTGTGTACAGTCTCCTCTGCTGGGAGATCACTCTGCTCCAGGTTCGTTGTGGTAATCTCACACTGAACACAATTTAATTGAAGAACACTGAGCATGTGAGCACAGCGTCACATGAAATAATGAAGTTCTTAGACTTTTCTTCTCATTATCAGCAAATCTCATGTGTAGACTCGAACCAACAACCTGTTAGTGTGTCAATGCTGTCTGACTTCCTGTCTGAGTCTGTCACACAAACACAAATATATAGTTTCATGTTTTAAAAATGTTCTGAAACAGCTGCTCACAGGAGGAAACAGAGCATTTGTGGGGACTATTTTCAAGATTTTCAAGATTTTACGAGATTGAAACAAAACTACTACATTGTTCATTAGAGACACAAAGAGTCGTAGATTTAAATAGATTTAAAAGATGTTTCCTAAGAAGCTTTATTCACAAAGCAGTCCCAGAGAAATGGCCCTTTTCCTGGGCTATTGGGGATCAGTACTAACGGGCCGTTGGAACGATGTTGCGGCCCGGTTTCTGTGTGATTGAGTCAGAATAAGCTACACTGTGTTCACGGTGATTACAGTCATTTAGCAGACGCTTTTATCCAAACCAACTTACAATTCAGAGTCTATCACATTTCTACACCGTAGGCACAACTACGGGACAAATTTTTGGGGTTAAGTGTCTTGCTCAAGGACACATCGACATGCGACTAGCGGAGCCGGGGATTGAACTGCCGACCCTCTAATTGAAAGACGGCCCTGCTATCCACTTAGCCACAGTCGCCCCAGTCGCCCACAGCATCACAGCATTGAACAGCATTGAGGCTCACTGATGTGTTTTTAATGGAGCTCATGTGTGATGCACACGGCACTAATTCACTGCTGGTTTCGGTGTATATTCACTAAACTAAATTACAGTTGATCAGATCTTCATGAATCCATGCCCACAAAGTCAACATGAGACACTTTTGGGGCCTCGAGTTGAAAATCCAACCAGGAAATTTACTGATTCAATTCTCTGATTAGAAGACTATTTTTACTGCAGTTTTTATGATTTTTTGTAGTTTTTTAACAGAAGTTGTTTGGTTGTTTTGTCTCGTGCTCTTCTTTCATGTGTTTTTATTGTGATGTTTGTTTTTTTCCGCTCAATCCGAGACGACCTCGTCCTCTGAGAGACACTAAAGTAACTTTAACCTTCCAGGACAAGAACACAGACTGAGTCACGAGAGAAGAAAAGGTTCAACTGTATCTGTTTAGAGGGAAAGTGTTGCAATGCAGAGTAAGACAGAGTGCAAATAAAGGTAAATACAAACACCAATATGTCATCACTTTCCTTTCCTGTAAACTTAAAGGTTGTAAATAATAACAGGAACCATCTGTGCTCACATCATTACTCTCAGTCTGCAGCGAGGAGCTGATGATGAATCACTGACGGTCAGTTACAGATCAGACTCATCAACCAGCTGACCGATCAAAGGCTTCTGAGAGACTAGATAAGGTAGGACTGTCTTCAAAACCCGTTCAATGGTTTTAATACTATTTGAGAGATCGAACGCTAATTGTCCAAGCTAATGGTTCATTTCTTAGCTTTTTAAATGTGGGGCTCACATTAATGTTGGACAACTGTGCATGGACACCACCCAACATGTCATGTATTCTCATTTATTAATTATTTGTATTGTTTGTTAATTGTTGTGTTTATTTAACTGGCATATGTTAATCTGCAATGATGTTAGTAGGTTCATCTTCGGTTGCTTATGAGTGAAGCTCATACAGGCACTTCAGCCAGCTCGGGTTCTTTGGGTAGGAGGCGAGGAGAGCGTATCGCTCGTTTCTTTTGGAGTAGACCAGAAGAGCCGGCAGTGTGCTGTAAGGCGGCGCCGATGCGCCGATATTTCTACGCTTTCGGAGAAATAAAGACGATCTTTAAAAAGCGAATGCACGCCCGGATGTCACGTGTGTCCAAGTGTGCAACATAAATATACAAAATGGTGTCCCACAGGGTTCCATACTGGTCCTGTTTTATTTACAATGTAGATCAATGATCTGTGTTGCAATGTTCACTTCTATGCAGACGACACCATTATGTATATTTCTGCCTCATCCTTAGCGAGAGTACGACTGAGGAACTAAAATGTGTTTCTAATGTTGTTCAGAGGAACCTCTGTGAGACTTGAACTAAATGTGGACAAAACCAAAATGATTAATTAATGTGAATCAGATTGTTACTGTAAATAATAAGGTGAGTGAACGAGTCTTAATACAATCTGTCTTTTAATCGTTATATCGAGTGTCTTATGGAGAACTTTAGGGTGAAGTTTGAGTTCTATTATAGAAATAGATGATTTTCTTTGCTGCAAGGAAAACAATTATGCCAACAATTACATATGGTGATATTTTACATGTGCATATAAGTTACTATTCTGCACTCATCACTGCAGTTTGTATAAGAAAGTTGTTTTTCTTTCTTTCTACAACCATAGAATGGAACATTGGTACATTTCACTGTCTCATGTTGCCCCCTTTAAATTGTTGTCAATGTAGAAGTAGAACCGTAAAGAAGGAGCTGTGGGCCGTATCGCCTCCATGGATCCATGAGCAGGAGCCTCCCGTCTCTATACAGAAGCTCTGGTGGTTGTTATTGTTCAGAGAGCGAGCGCTGCTGAATGACATGAATTATTAACTGGGTTGTAGCTGCAGCTGCGCGGGGGGATCTCGTGTGATGAGATTTTCATGAGCAGCTCTTTAATCTGCTGTTGGATGTCTGAGCCTCAGCTGGTGGGACGATTCATCCTCCGCTTGACTGAACAGCCAAAAGCTGCATGAAAACGCTCCACACCTCCTCCTCCTCCTCCTCCTTCTCCTCCTCCTCCACCCGACATCTACCTGCTGAGCGTCACGCTGCTAATTTACAGATGCTTTACACTCCTGCTGCTTCCTCAGGTTACAGGAGACTGATGATGTCATGATATCATTCGTGATAGTAGACGGATTATTTGTACAGTGCAGCAAAAAAACACCCACAATGTGCAGTTATCATCATAGCAGTCCCCTTAATCAAACTTAAAGACATTTAAACCCAGGCAAAAAGCCCAATAAAGTACGTATGCTTCATAACATAATCTGTAATTTGACTGTGTGGATGTTTGCTGATAATAGTTAAACTACAGTCTAAAATCTAACATCTCACACCAGCATCTGAAACAGTGAAATCAGTTAATTTTAATATAATTGACTTTAAGTTAAAGTTATTGCGAGGAACCTTTATTTTGTGTTGAACCTCTAAACCTCTCATTTTACTAGTATTAGTACTTTAACTATATCAGAGTATTCTTACAATGTGGTATTAGTACTTTAACTGTGAGAGTATTTTTACAGTGTGGTAGTAGTCCTTGTACAGTGACAAAGTATTTTTTACAGTGTGGTAGTAGTCCTTGTACAGTGACAGAGTATTTTTTACAGTGTGGTAGTAGTCCTTGTACAGTGACAGAGTATTTCTTACAGTGTGGTAGTAGTCCTTGTACAGTGACAGAGTATTTCTTACAGTGTGGTAGTAGTCCTAGTACAGTGACAGAGTATTTTTTTACAGTGTGGTAGTAGTCCTTGTACAGTGACAGAGTATTTTTTTACAGTGTGGTAGTAGTCCTTGTACAGTGACAGAGTATTTTTTTACAGTGTGGTAGTAGTCCTTGTACAGTGACAGAGTATTTTTTTACAGTGTGGTAGTAGTCCTTTTGTGGTATTAATATTGAGTGTCGCTCCCCATTTGGTCCCGTTTTGTTTGGTAAAATCTGAATCTGTAACTGAAGCTGTCAAACAAATATAGTTGAGAGGAGCATAAACATACTATATTCAAGTTAAGTAAAAGTACCTCAAGTGGCTGAGTAAAGGTACTCTATGTACTGTTATTGGGTTCCAGCACTAGAGACCAGGTCTCATGATGGTTCTCATGTGTAAGAAGACGAGTTCTTTGAGTTCATGTCAGTGAGTGACAGGAGGAGAGTACTTTGTCTTGTTTCTTTAATGTATTATAAGACCAAAGGAAGTTCTCTCTGCTCTCATGTCTTCTGTTGTCGTCCTCGTTGCAGCTCCGATGTTCTTGGGGGAGACATTTTATTTAAAACTCAGAGCGTCATATTTAAATAATGAAGTCATGGCGTGTCCAACTCCACTTTTACTAGACGGTAAATAGTCTGGATGCAAGAGTCAAAGGGTTTTATTTAGTCTCCTCATCAATCAACCAATAAAACCAATAAAACCAATAAAACCAATAGAACCAATAGAAACCATAAAACCAATAAAACCAATAAAACCAATAGAACCAATAGAAACCATAAAACCAATAAAACCAATAAAACCAATAGAAACCATAAAACCAATAAAACCAATAAAACCAATAGAACCAATAGAAACCATAAAACCAATAAAACCAATAAAACCAATAAAACCAATAGAACCAAGGTGTGCCTGCATTTCATTACATCAAATCACAACCTTAATACATTAAATTACATTTCAATGATCATGGATTTGTAACAGAGGTTGATTTGTTCATGAATGGCTTTTCAAATTAAGGAATTTACTTTTCTTTTTTTTCAAGTTAATGGACAAATGAAAGGATTTCTAATAGATTAAAGGTAAATTAAAGATACATTATTTATTTTTTAAGTTATCACTACAAAAATACAATATCATTTATATATTATTAATTAAATTTAATTAATTAATTAAATTTAGTAAATTAATTTTATTTGTTTTATTTCATTTATTTATGATATTTAAGTTATTCCTTGTATTATTGTATGTATTGGTCAGGGACAGTGCAGAGCCTCTTATCTGTACCAGAGTTGCTCTGAGCTGATTTAAAGATGTGGTCTCTGGGCAGGAAACAGAATAACATCTCTGTTCAGAAGACGTTCTTCCTCTGAACAGAGACCTACGAGGATATGATCCATGATGTTCATTCCACTGGTATTGATCAAGAAGCCCGTGAACTCCATGTAGAAATGTTCGGAGTGTTTTTTTGACACAGAAAATAGTTTTTATTCGTGTCCTGCAGCAGAAATATGCAGGTTGGTGTTTCATCCTCTACAGGTCAACAGCTGATCTCTCGTCAGCTTTTACATTAGACTCCTGGACCTCCATCCTCTGACCTCCTCCTGTGTAGAACGTTAGTGTCGGTCAGCCGGGATACCGAGGCCTCACTCTGACGGGGGGGGAATCCGATGAAGATAATAATGATGATGATGAAGGGAGGTGATGAAGGTTAAGAGTGCTTCTTCATGACTCAGCAGAAATGGTTTCCTGTGAGGGCTGAGAGTTCATCTGTGAAGCTCCGTCACACTCAGATACTGATGCTTCATTTAATAGTTCATCTTAATAACCGTCTAACCGTCTCTGTGCAGTGAGACGGTTATTATGGATATAACGTCCAGAATAACTGTCTCACTACTGAGGGAAATGAAACACATGTTCGATTACACACAAGAAAGAGCGCTGTTCATTGTCCTGATACAACAGCTCAGTAACAGCAACAGCGTTGTTAGTGTTTCCTATGAAGCTTCAACAGACGGAGACCAATGTGGTTCAACACTCAAACCTTCAGACTATTTAGTATCATTTACTTTGTCTTAGTAGTTTGTCAAATGCAGCATGACAAAAATACCACGTCCTACCATGTCCTACTTTAGTTGCCTTAACTTAACTTCATGTGAAGACCGAAGTTTATTTTGAAATTTGGGCGATTGTGGCTCAGTTGGTACAGCGGGTCGTCCTTCAAATCAGAAGATCGTCGGTTCGATCGGCTTCAAAAAATTGGTCATTTAGGTGTATGAACGTGTGTGAATGACGTGTCGAGTTAAAGCCCATTGTGTGCTAGAAAAGTGCTGTACAAGTACAAGTACAAGTACCATTTACCATCCATGTAAAGAGTGGACGCGTCCAATCTGACCAGTTAAAAGTGAGAACGTGGCGATGACCCTGCCTTCTCCCCCCCCCGTGTGCAGACTTCCTGTCCCGCCTCCAACCATGAGTGACATTTACGAGTCGGCGGCCAACTCTCTGGGTCTGTTCAGCAGTCCCTGTCTGACCAAAGTGGAGCTGAGGGTCACCTGCAAAGGGATCTCAGACCGGGACGCTCTGTCCAAACCAGACCCCTGCTTCGTCCTCAAGATGAAGTCCCACGGACAGTGGATGGAGGTATGCCGCCACAACAACCACGACCCCGCCGCTGCTTTGTTGAACTTTATCTGATTTATAATGTTTTCTTTCTTCATAAAAACACAATTCAAACAAATCTAGCCATTATTGTTATTAATGAAGTATAATAATGTGCTTAGAGCTCGTGTTAGAAGGTAAACAGCTCATAATTCATCTCTAATATCTATTTGTATTAACGTGAAAACATCTCCTTCAAACTACTGGATTCATTCAAGTTTATCACCAAAACTACATTTTACAGATGTGAACACATCATGATAACGTTATAATGTACCTTCATCCAGTACTCATGTTCACTGAGCAGAGCCTGAAGGCATCATCATGTAACTGAAGTGAACCTCCGTTGGTTAGCGGTGCTGCTAACGTTACTAGCTCTCCTCTGATTGGTTGTTTACAATGAAACACGATCAGAGATCAGAGACTAGAAACACATGTTCTACTGAGTCAGTAACACTTTATTTACACTCTGATGGTTAACGATAAAACTTTATTTACACTCTGATGGTTAACATTAAACTTTATTTACACTCTGATGGTTAACATTAAACTTTATTTACACTGATGGTTAACGTTTAAACTGTGAGGGGGGTCAGTACAGATCGGGTATCGACAACGGTCCATTATACCACCAATATATATATATATATTTATGTGTTCTTAGTATGTAATCTGAGATTTGTCAGAAAACCTAAAACCTTTAAGTGTCTTATCCAAAATCAGCTACCCATGTGGAGAACTTTATTTTAGATTCTAGAGGAGATCTCAAAGGTTCCAAAGATACCAAATATGTCTCCAAAATAAAACAGCAGACATGTTGAGTATTTATTTATGATGGTTAAAATATTTCAGGATTTTAAAACTGGCTGAAACGTTGATTTCAGAGTGTGTTAAATGTGCTGTTTTGTAGCTGGACCCTGGTGCCCTTCTCCTCTCACAGGTGATCTGTTTACTTCACTGACAGCGTGTAAAACACAGTGTTTTCTCCCTCTGAGCTGTTGTAATCAGCTGCTCGGCTTCATTAACAACACGACATGACGAAGGAGAAAAGAGACTCTGCTGGTTTGTGTTTGTGTCTGAGTTAATCTTTATCTCATCAACACTATTCTAACAGCGTCTTCTTCATTGGCTTTCCTTTAATGGCTGTAATTTACTTAAAACCAGATAAAACAGATTCATCTCGTGTTAACCCTCCAGCTTGTGTGATTTTAAAACGTTTCCTTCATCATCGTCTCCTCTTCTTCATCTAAATTAGGACCAAGTTAGATGTTTTGTTTCCTTGTGGAATAATCGAGTAAACAGTCGATATCTGTGTCAACATCCTGGTTCCTCATCAGATGACCTCTGATGGCGCAATTAAAACCAAATCCTCATTAGCTGCTGACAGTTATTGTCACATCAAAGAGAGTTTATTTTTCTCATCAGGAAACTGGTCTCAGGGGGAAACAGGAAGCTGTTGCGGACATTTTATCTTTAGAGGAGCTTTTGAGCCTCTTTTAGCTCCTCGTTTTGGTTTTACGGCACATTTACTTCCTGCTTCAGCAGCCAGAATATTTTAAAGAAGGTGAAACATTAGAAATTATGTACGTTTATTTATCTGCGTGCCTGTAAACCGTTGGTGTGATTTTAATTTGCTTAAAAATGTAATTAGTCAGATTGTCTTGTGGATGTTGTTATGGCCATAACTTTTGGACACAGGGTGAAATCCCCCCCCTCGCTGCAGCCATGTGCTCTCAATCGCCTCCAAAACACACCAGCAGGTTAAAGTAAAAATCAAATGGATTTATTATCCAAGAAGCATAAAAACAGATACAAACAGTTACAAACCGAATCACACTACTAACAACAAAACAAACCTATATATAAAATGAAATGTGAGATCCAATCCGAGCCACCCAGGAGGCTGGTATGCCCTCCTCGGTGGCCAGCAGAAGATCTGAAATCCCGCAGAGCTTCAAACCCCTTGTCTCCGCAAAGTTGCATTCCTCGACGTGCAGGCAAGGAGAGAGACACAGAGATATTTTAGTTATTATTATAAACATTTTGTATTGTTATTATTAATTATTATAGTAATTTGTGTACTTCAGTAACACCACTTCTGTAGTTATTGTAACCCAAACCACAATCTTTTCCTAAACCTAACCGTTTTGTTGTCTAAACTAAGTAGTTTAGTTGTCTAAAGCTAACTGAGTAGTTTTATTGTCTAACGCTAACTAAGTAGTTTAGTTGACTAAACCTAACTAAGTAGTTTAGTTGACTAAACCTAAGTAGTTTAGTTGACTAAACCTAACTAAGTAGTTTAGTTGTCTAAACCTAACTGAGTAGTTTAGTTGTCTAAACCTAACTAAGTAGTTTAGTTGTCTAAACCTAACTGAGTAGTTTTATTGTCTAAACCTAACTAAGTAGTTTAGTTGACTAAACCTAACTAAGTAGTTTAGTTGTCTAAACCTAACTAAGTAGTTTAGTTGACTAAACCTAACTAAGTAGTTTAGTTGACTAAACCCAACTAAGTAGTTTAGTTGTCTAAACCTAACTGAGTAGTTTCCTCTGAAGATGGAAGTTTATTTTGAAAAGACTGTATTCATGTAATGAGCAGAAATTGACACGTGTTGCATGAAAATGCCCGAATCGTGAGCAGTGACTTTCTGTAGGATATGATGCGAGCTGTTTTATGAAGATACGCTGCACCATGAACATCAAACCTTCCTTCATGTCTTTACTTAATGAGGTCACACTGAGAACGTGAAACCACTGTTAGTTTGAGATCATAAAAGCAGCAAATATGTCAATGGGATTTGTTACAAAACTCAACTGTCTCTTCTTCTTGAGTGTTTTTTCTGGTATTTATGAGTGTGTGTGTGTGTGTGTGTGTGTTGTGAAGCGGTCAGACCTGGTTTCTGTTGCCCCACTTAATGTTTCTCTCAAGTATTTTTAGAGATGCAGATGAACCTTCTCTTCATTTTCTCCCTCGTTCTCTCTCCAGCTGTGGTCCTTTTTTTATTTTCCTCCCGTCCCACTTTCATCCTTCTTCTTCTCTTGTTTCTTTCTGTCGGCGAGTTCAGATGAGTTCTGTGTTTCTATCGTCAGCCTGAATGTGACGGGAGGTCAAAGGTGATGCTTTAGGGGCGGGGCTACACAGTGATTGACAGGTCTCTACCAG
>NW_022281869.1:1455-9393 GCF_004355925.1 Anarrhichthys ocellatus | reverse complement strand
CATGTACTACCGTCTATACTTCACAGGACTGCATGTACTACCGTCTATACTTCACAGTACTTCATGTAGTGGCTCTGAGGAGGACAGACACTAAACGGAGGACTTTGCTTCTTCATGTTTATTCTTCTTATTTCTGAACTTTGGTGAAGTCCACACATGAACTATAAAGGAGCGGAAGCATAATGCTCTCCAGTAGACAGACTTCAGCAGCAGAGCTTCGAGTGAGAGACGTGTGTTGACCTCATTCATGGATCATAATCTAGTAAACGTCACGTGTAAGTGTTAATATGAAAGTAAATATGATGAGAGAGATGAAGACCTGCAGCGCTGGAACTAAGTCTGAGAAATAAAACGTCTAAAGTCATTGTTAAACCTGTTCTACCTGTTTACATCCGCACCATCACGCCCGGTGTACGTGGATAGTCACGTGATATCCGTGTTGAGGTGAAGCGTGTCGGTGTGGGTGCAACACGTTACTTACCTGTGTCTGGTCTGCGTTCATCCGCTGTCTTCTTTCTTCTTCTTCGGTGCTCTGATGATTGTGGATCACCGTCACCTGAGACTGACCACGCCCCCAGTCTCACCTGCCCCCCCACCAGACCGCAGAATGAAGGCGGGGCCACAGTCTGGAGCTGTGTGGGTAGCGCACATGCGCAGTGGAGCTGAACCGAGTGTTTCTTTGTTGTATCTTCAATCCTTAATGTTTCCGTATATATTTAATACATGTGTGATTTAAATATTGTATTTTATATTCTGTATTTGATTATTGACTCTCCGAGCTGCAGGAGAACATGATCGACTATCTGTTGTGATATTTTAAAGACTTGTTCATGGTTATCGACTGATTGAAGTGAATTGCTTGCAGGCCTGATTATTTACATTTGCATCGTTTTATAACACAAATATAATTCAAGAGACACAAGAGAACATCTGAGTTGTGTTGTTAAAGTAGTTCAGTGTTGATAAGAAATAACAAATGCATTCAATATATATTGTCCTATATATGTTCAGGAACTAAGATCAGACTAAGATAAATGTACTTAATAAGCACATTTGAACTTTAATTAGTGATAACTTGCAGCTCAGTTTCAGGCTTGTATTTCATTCACAGGTGGATCATCAGAGGAGATGCAATGTGTGGATTTATAGATTCTGGGGTCGTTTCATCAAATGATCCCAAACAGATTAAAAGACTGAATGAATGATGTAATGTGCTTTTGTCACCACTAGATTTCCCTCTGACTTCAATGTTATCAAGACTTATCTGTTTGTTTTGACTGGTCATAAATTATATGATACATGATAAATACACGATAAAACAGTTTGCTGTTATAATCCTAATCCCACACAGTCTACAGATGAGACAAATATACTCATAAAACACATACACACCTGCTGCACAGCTCTACTCTTTACATACACACTTGTAGTCACTTTGTGTCTCTTTGTAGTCATGTTGTGTCTCCTTGTTGTCATGTTGTGTCTCTTTGTAGTCATGTTGCGTCTCTTTGTAGTCATGTTGTGTCTTTTTGTAGTCATGTTGTGTCTCCTTGTTGTCATGTTGTGTCTCTTTGTAGTCATGTTGTGTCTCCTTGTTGTCATGTTGTGTCTTTTTGTAGTCATGTTGTGTCTTTTTGTAGTCATGTTGTGTCTCCTTGTTGTCATGTTGTGTCTCTTTGTAGTCATGTTGTGTCTCCTTGTTGTCATGTTGTGTCTTTGTAGTCATGTTGTGTCTTTTTGTTTGTCATGTTGTGTCTCTTTGTAGTCATGTTGTGTCTTTTTGTAGTCATGTTGTGTCTCCTTGTTGTCATGTTGTGTCTCTTTGTAGTCATGTTGTGTCCTTTGTAGTCATGCTGTGTCTCCTTGTTGTCATGTTGTGTCTCTTTGTAGTCATGTTGTGTCTCTTTGTAGTCATGTTGTGTCTTTTTGTTTGTCATGTTGTGTCTCTTTGTAGTCATGTTGTGTCTTTTTGTAGTCATGCTGTGTCTCCTTGTTGTCATGTTGTGTCTCTTTGTAGTCATGTTGTGTCTCTTTGTAGTCACTTTCCGTCTCGTTGTTGTTACTTTGTGTCTCTTTGAGGTTGTGTTGGTGTGTTTGTGGTGGTTGTATTTTTTCTCTGTGGTCATTGTGATTCTTCCTTTGAGTGACATTTCCTAGCTGAAGGCCGGGGGGGGGGCCTGTTCAGTAATCCATCGACTCAGTGAATGATGTCAGTGGTACTAGTGTATTGGATGAGACACAATGTGCACAGTAGAACCAGGTGTGTCCCACTAGCCTCCGTCACTGATTAACCTCCAAACTGCAGCCCTGGACACGCCCAGCCGGGGGAACGTTACTATGAAATGCAGCAATTCAACTGCAACAAGAATACAAAGCGTAGCCTACACTGTGATTCAAACATGGTGACGACACAAGGACAACACGAGACACTTCAGACCTTGAATGCAACTTGATATGCTGTCCTTAAACGTCACAAACAACAGAGGTGAAACCACACTCCATCATGAACATATAGATGTACACCTGATGAAGAAGTAATGGTAAAACATATGAGCAGTGCTAAAGAAGGATTTTCCTAAATGCGTAAACATACCTCACATATATGACATTAAAGAACTTAAGAATCCAATAAAGATTCAAAAAGTTGAATTTGTTTCTCCACTTCAAATACGTTTGTAAGCAGCTTGTCCCAACTTAACAAACTTAAGTACATACAAATAAAGACATGAAAGAAACATTGAACCAAATAATGTCACTATTTAATGAAGTAAAGAATGGATTTATGCAGTGTTGGTATCAGACGTTTTGTTCTGGATGTGCAGTAAACATGAGCGAACACTTTTACTCTCACATGTTGCTGACACACTGAGGATGTCTTCAGATTGAGAGGTGCGTCCATAGATAAAACAACCATAGTTCACACATAGCGACTGATAAAAAGCTCATCCTGTCTTTAAACAAAGACAAGTAAGACGAGCTGTCATCTCCTGCCCTCTGGCCCACATTAAATACACTCACTTATCTAACTTAACAAAGCTTTGACGTGTCTGGGAGGAAACACATCGTGTGATCTTCTGTTCTATAACCAGTCCAGTTTGAGTAGTGCACTAGTGAAGCTAAAGTACAAGTCAGTTCTCCCTGTTTCCTTTCATGACATTAAACCTTCACTGCCCCATTCAAGACAACAGAAGACGTCCTGAGCATGATCAACGTCCACGTTAAGTGTTCCATGAGAGGCTTTGTTGTTTTCCTTTCTGTCCGGTGTAGAAATATCTTTCAAGTGCTTGTTCTTCATGAGCGGATGGCCACTTTACAATAAACACTATCTCTACAAAGATCATGAACCTCTGGTTTCAGCGCTTATCTTAAGTGACATCTAGCTGCTCTCATCTTGCTGCCTCCCTTCATCAACCAGCTGAAATAACGTGCTGCTTTGTACACGTCGGCTCGTTCACTACAGCTGTATGAACCCAAAATAAACAGACTTTACTGTACGTTAATTGCAATAAACTGAAAAAAGGAGGCTGAAATAACTACATAATGATGCAGATTTGTAAAAAGTCTGAATTCATTCTTTATTGTTTGTACCATAGCCAGTCTGTGATGAGGTACAGCTCCTACAGCTTTTGTTCTTCTGTTTCTTTCTCGACTTATAACGACTGGAAGGCTACTCGAACCATATGATGATGCTTCAAATTTCCCGGACCACGTATTAATGGCGACACATCAACGGAGATTTATTTTGGATTTTGATTGCGGCGTTGCGTCCAGCTCTGGAGAGGCCTAGAAGGAAGCATGTTCAGCTGGAGATTTATCCCAATAATTAACAATCCTGAATGTTGGGTCTTGGCTTCCGACAAAGGGATCATGAAGATTAAATCAAATTGGGATTATCAAATAATAATCTCATGAAAAACAGCCCCCCTTCTTTCTCCTGTGTGTCACAACCGAAATAGAATTCCGTAAGTTAGAGAAGTGCTGGTCTATGAGATGTGAGCTGGAAAACATATTAGACAGAGACTGAGACATGGATCAATGTGTGTTGCATGATCTTCTTTCTGTAACTGCTAGAAGGAACACACTGTCTCAGTGGATACATGTTGAGGGCCCTTCTGGTAAAGGAACAGTGTGTAACATTTAGGAGGATTTATTGGCAGATATTGAATAAAATACTCATAACTATGCTTTGAATCAGTGTACAATCACCTGAAACTAAGAATCTTTATGTTTTATATAGCTTAGAAAAAGACATTCATATCTACGTATGGGTCGTCTTACATGGAGTCGGCCATCTTGCACCGCCGTGTTTCTACGGCAGCCCAGAACGGACAAACTGAATACTGGCTCTAGAGAGACTTTCACATTTTACGTAATCTGAAGGTAGAGATGCGTTCAGGAACCCGGTATTAAACGGCCCCGGTGGAGTATTGATTTATTAGTACTTTAATGGTTTGATGTCATTTAATATCCCAATGCAGCAGTGAGCTTCTCCAACTACACACACACACACAGACACAAACACACACATATACACACATGCATAATTACTGCTCTCTGTGGTTAGCACTAACGTGTATCCAGGGTAGGCAGCGTTCACGTTCTGCCTTTGTAACCCTGCAGCAGTACTACCGACATACAGACAAAACAAAAACACCAGTGTTTTTGTTTCATGTTTCAATGTATCATGTTTTTCTTTTAGTTATAACTTGTATCACCTGAAGATATGCAGACGAGGCCAACCAGACTCAATTAAAACCTAATAATACATGTTATCATATCAAAGGTATTTTAGCATTTCTGGCTTGCTGTAGCGTCATCCTGATCTCACCACTTAACCCTCTTCCCACGAAAATACTATACCAAGGCTGGAACCTGGTCTTGGTGGATGCAGCCGCAGACAGAGGAGGAGGACATCTCCGAAGGGAGGACAGACCAGATAATGTGCATATATACTCTGTTACACTATTCCTTGTTGTTAGACCTCCGAACCATCTGTGGGGAAAGAGCTCTATCCATTCAGCTGGATTATTATTAGTGGCTGTTTCTCATCTCGGTTATTTCTCACAGGGAGGTTAAAAGGATTATTTTCCACCACAACCAGCAGTGGTTCAAAAGCTCCTCAGGGCACCTTTAATTCCACTCGTGCACATTTCCACGGACACACATTCCCTTCATTATCATTTTTATTTTGTTTACAACCCAACAAACGGAGTTTTAAATACACACAAGTTCCAAAAAAACAAAAGTCTTCTCTTGACCATTTCTATAGTGCAGTTGTTCTGAGACCATGGTGACCTGAACCCTGAGGATGGCGTGAGAATTACAAACCAGTACAGTAGAATTCTGTGCTAACCTTCTCAGTGCATCTGTAGCAGTCATTGTCCTAACAAGGTGGTCCTGGCTTCTTCAAGTCTCTCCAGTATTCCACCAACTCCTGTGACGACCCGAGGATGTAGGTGATGATCTTGGAGTACTCACAGCGATCATATCTGTGGTTATAGGCCTTGAACTGGGAGGGATTTGGCGGAGACGTCGGCGCAAGTCCCAGCTTCTTCATGCACATTCCAATATAAGCGTCCTCTATGTTAAAGGGTTTGATTGATTTTGAGACCTCCACAAATTTCTCTGGCAGGTCGTTGGAGAAGACGTACCCCATGCCCAGAGTGTAGGTGGGGTATTGGGGTTCCGGGTACATCTCCTTCGGGACGTACCACTTGGAATCCTTTGAACGGACGACTGGCCTGTTCCACATGAGCATCCCTGTCAGGTAGCCAACCTTGGGGATGCCCGGCTTCTGCAGCATGACCACCAAGTTGTCGACGTTCAGGAACATGTCCGAGTCGACCTTCATGGCGTATGCGGCCGACCGGCAGCGAGTGGCCAGCCAGTCCATGATCACCATGGTTTTGATGGTCAGATTGAGGTACGTGTCCATGAAGTCGCTCTGGATCAAGTCACGGCGCTGGAGATTCTCCTGTCGGAGCTTCTCCTGCACATCAGCTCCTCCAGAGAGGCCCAGCATGAACAGAGTGAGCACCACCTGGCCCCGAACCACGCTGTCTTTGCCCCACGTCTGCCGGATTGCGTCCCGAGCCACCACGTTTTTCGGTGCCACCGGAACCATCAGGACCAGGAAAGGAGTCTCGGTGTCGCATACCTCTTGGTTGTCCATGATGAAGTGGTAGTTGCGTGGGTAGGCCTGATGGAACCGAGCACCTGTAGGGGCCACGGTCGGCGGTACGGTAGGGCGTTCTGTGGTTTCATAGATTCCCGTTGGTTTGACTCCGTGTTTGGGATGGACACGATACAGAGGAGGTAGATTAACCCGACTGGTTTGGTTGAGAAACCTGTGGTAGTACTGGAGGGGAAGGCTCTCCCACAGCGACAGAGAGCTGCTGGACAGGATGCAACACGAGACCAGGAGCACCAGAACGAGCAGGAACAGGAACCAGGAGAGCAACAAAGGCTTCTTCAGGCTAAAAAAGACAAGAAAGGTCAAAGTTTAAAACTGGTGGGAAACAGGAAGTAGAGTCTCATGGATGTAGAGACAAACATCACTGTGATACTGAAGAAAACTTAAAAACATGACGATTCTTGTGACGAATCATCCGGAGGCTGTATTCACCAGTGGTGGGCCGTCAGGGCCTTCAAGGCCTTCTCTGCTGGCCTAAACAGAATCACAAAGTTATATCTATTTTATCATTGAATAATAGTTGGAATGCTGTTAAGCATTCCAACTATTGTTCTTCGAATCTTTATTGTTGGAATGCTGTTAAGCATTCCAACTATTGTTATCCTAATCTTTATTCTTCTTTTTATTATTATATTTCTTCCGTCCCACCTCTTCTGCTCCTTCATATTTTAAGCTACAGAAACCGTTCAACTATCAAAATGTTCAGCTCTTTAATGACATTTATGCTATGACTTTTCATATTTCTATCTCTTATGCTTCATGAATTATTCAGCTTTTTGCAATTTTTATTTTGAATGGGATTTCAATGGAGAAAATGTTCAAATCCTCTTAAACTTCCAAATCCTTCAACTTCCTCATATTTTCCGCTACAGACACCATTTCAACTTTAAAATGTTGAGAAAACCCTGATCTATTGCCACATTATTCAGCATTTTTATATCTTTTACACTTTTTGAACTGCAGCAATTTAACTTTTATGATTTTTTCAGCGCTTTTCTGACTTTATAATGGGTGTGTATTGCACAGTTTAGAGTGCGTGATGTCACCGCTAGAGTGAAGAGCAGCTTGAGATTCTTGCGAAAAAAAGATTTGTCTTTTGCCACTGTGTCCACAATCTTCACTCTTCATGCATAATTTCTGGATTTAAAAGTAGCTAATCTTGTCCTTGTCGTAGACAAATGACTGTGGAATCCCACAGATTTACACATTTGGCACAGAAGCCTGTAATTGAGAGGAAAACCAACTTTCTGCTCCATAGAGACCAATGTTAAATTTTGCTTCAAAAACATCTACCACGGAACACGGTACCCCATTTCTAGATCGCCAGTTCAGCCACATTTTTTACACTACAGACACAATTTTTACAGGATCTGTTCTTCAACTCATCCTTCCTCTCATTTATTAATATCGGAGCAATAGGAGCTACGGTTATGGGAGTTTTGAGGATTTGTTTGAGAGGTGTTTCTCTGTTTTATCTCCATGAAAAGGCTGCAAGGACACAGGTGTTTCTGATTAAGCTAATTAGTGATGTTGATAAACACAGAGGCACTGGCACACAAACATACACTCCTCCCCCTCTCTCTCTCTCTCTGTGTGTGTGTCTCTCTCTCTCTGTGTGTGTCTCTCTCTCTCTGTGTGTGTGTCTCTCTCTCTCTGTTTGTGTGTCTCTCTCTCTCTGTGTGTGTGTGTGTGTGTCTCTCTCTCTGTGTGTGTGTCTCTCTCTCTCTGTGTGTGTGTCTCTCTCT
>NW_022281869.1:0-1355 GCF_004355925.1 Anarrhichthys ocellatus | reverse complement strand
TGTGTGTCAAACATTATGATTATGTCTCCTCTCCCCCTCTCCCCCCCACCCAGCCCCACCCTTTCAAAATAAAAGCCCCATGGTTTAACTGTATTTAAACAAGCTCAAAATTAGGCTTTTTTGTTAAAAAAAATGAATGCTCTTACTAATACTGCTGCTGCTAATATAGTAATACTACTACTGCTACTACTACTACTACTTCTACTATAACTTTTGCTGTTGCTACTATTACTACTACTGCTATTACTGCTACCATCAATATTATTACTACCACTACTGCTATTACTACCACTACTACTATTACTTATACTACAACTGCTGCTACTACTACTGCTATTCATGCTACTAAAAGTAGTAATACTACTACAGCTATTAGTATGACTGCTACTAGTACTACTACTACTGCTACTACTGTTATATTAAATACTACGACCAATACTACAGCTATTACTATGACTACTGATACTACTTCTTCTACTACCTCTTCTAATTACTAATACTTCTACTACTAATAATACTTCTACTACTACTACAAATATCACTACTGCTACAATTAGTACTTATTCTAATGCTACTAATACTTCTACTAATAATACTTCTACTACAACTTCTACTACTACAAATATCACCACTGATGAAATTTTTTAAGCCACAGAAACCATTTTAATATCAAAATGTTCAGCTCTTTCAGGAGAGGAGTGATATGACTTTTCATATTTGTAATCTTTAAACTTTTTGAATTATTAAGCTTTTTGCAATTTTTTTAAAATTGGATATCTATTTTCAGCAATGTTTATGCAATTCATTTCAGCTTTCAGCATTCCAACGCATTTTCAGCAGGAAATGCATTTTCTAGTTCAACTTCTTCAACTTCTCACAACTATTTCTTCCGTACATTTTTTGCTACTTATCTCCTTCCACATTTTTTAAGCTACAGAAACCGTTCAAATATCAAAATGTTCAGCTCATTGAGGACACGTGTGCTATGACTTTTCATATTTCTAATCTTTAAACTTTTTGAATTATTAAGCTTTTTGCACATTTTTCTTTGAATGGGTTTCTACGGAGAAAATGTTCAAATCCTCTTCAACTTTCAAATCCTTCTACTTCCTCATACTTTCAGCTACAGACACCATTTCAACTTTCAAATGTTGAGAAAACCCTGATCTATTGCAGAATGATTCAGCTTTTTGATATCTTTTAAACTTTTTGAACTGCAGCAATTTAAATTTTATGATTTTTTCACTCCTTTTCTGACTTTATAATGGGTGTGTATTGCGCAGCTTAGAGTGCGTGATGTCACCGCTAGAGTGAAGAGCAGCTTGAGATTCTTGTGAAAAAAAGATTTGTATTTT
>NW_022281868.1:8951-9485 GCF_004355925.1 Anarrhichthys ocellatus | reverse complement strand
TTTCCATGGTATTGTATTTCTGTACGTTTGTTGTTTAATATTAAATCTAGATCTGATGACACAAATGGAACTAAAGACTAAACAGTGTTTAAGCACCTCATGGTCCAAACCAGACTGATTTAAAAATACCTCATCTTCAAAGGATCAGAACCAATTTATTGAGATACATGTGAATAAAACTCAGA
This sequence comes from Anarrhichthys ocellatus, assembly GCF_004355925.1. Taxonomy (NCBI): domain Eukaryota; kingdom Metazoa; phylum Chordata; class Actinopteri; order Perciformes; family Anarhichadidae; genus Anarrhichthys; species Anarrhichthys ocellatus. The sequence continues at coordinate 9,300 of NW_022281868.1, read as the reverse complement.
TGATCGTCATCGTGTTAGCCTTTAAGAGAGTAAAGATGTACGACTGCACTTCACGACCGCCCACGAACGCACCGACACGGGACAATTTATTACAATTACTCTGAAGGGCTCTTCACACACCCCCCACACACACACACTCTGCTGCTTCACTTGACAAGTATATATATATATATATATATATATATGAATAATAATAATAACTATTTATTTTTTTGAGTGTATAGCACCTTTGACAAAAACAGACAAAGCAGCAAAAGCAAGGCAGTAACAACAATAACAGAAAGATCAGTGAGACAGTTGACACACACACACACACACACACACACACACACACACACACACACACACA
>NW_022281868.1:5000-8941 GCF_004355925.1 Anarrhichthys ocellatus | reverse complement strand
ACACACACACACACACACACACACACACACACACACACACACACACAGGTGGCTGTTACCTGGCCAGCTGCTGCAGCAGACAGACCAGTGACGAGGCTCTGGCTCTCTGCAGCTCATCCAGCTGCAGCTCCTGATAGAGCAGGTGGAGGACGTAGAACAGAGCCGGGACGTGAGGGAAGAGAGGAGCCGCACTGTCCAGCTTCAGAGGAGGAGGAAGAAGGAGGAGGAGGAGGAGGAGGAGGAGGAGGAGGAGGAGGAGGAGGAGGAGGAGGAGGAGGAGGAGGAGGAGGAGAAGGAATGTCGTGATTTATAGAAGTTCCTGGTGGTTTTAATCCCGGGACGACATTTAAAAGAAGTAAAAAGGTTCCTCCAGCTCATCGTTGCTCGTGTTTCCACGGCGCTTAAGAGTTAAAAGCTTACTCGGTACTCTCAGAGAGGACGTACCCAGAGACCAGGTTCCTTTGAGCGGGTTACAGTGTCCCTGAACAGGTTCCTTCATTATGTGCACACACAACAAGATGAATAAGACCAGAAGCAACTCTAACGTATTCTCTCTAAGACGCTTATTTCAACTAGAAAAACAGTGTGGCTGCTGCTGCCCGAAGACGTCGCTTCTCTCGTCTCTGCACTGTAGATTCATACTCGTGGATTGAATCTTGTCTTCGTGACGGTCTTGAACTTGAGAGCAGCTGTCGCTTCATAGAAACACTGATGTGCCTGATATGAATTCAAAAGCGTTAAAGAAAAATGACCGAGTCACGTGACAAAGTGTCACCGATGCCTTGTAGTTGTAGACCTTCATGCACTTCAGGCTTATCCAGCATTCGTAGCTAAACCTATGAAATAATAATAATACGTCGTAACTCTGCGATTCTCTGAGAGAAGTCGTAGCACACCGTCCACCATCAGGCCGCACGGTTGATGTATTCTGACGCGTGTGTTGGAGGAGGAGCTGCACAGCCACACTGACTGAGTTTAACAAAGACACAAAACCAAACAACACGCATGAGAATCTCAGTGAATCCAGCCAGAGAGACTTACGGAGGACTGGCCTGTGGGGGTCTCTGTGGGGAGAGGGCTGTTGGAGCAGACGGGCTGAGAGTTCATCTGTTGGTGGTAATGAGACCCCAACAAGTAGTCCAGGTCCTGCAGGGACAGAGGACACACAAGAGTAAGTGTTTGTTCAGCACATCACATAAAGAACATATGTATATATATTAGTGCTGGGCAACGATTAAAATATTTAATCGCGATTAACCTCATTGTTATGGCAAAGTTCAATAATGAATTCAAAAGTAGTGTATTGCGCACTTTTATTTTAAAGTACTGCTATATGAACAAAAGGGCAATAACATTTGGTTCACGAGATGCAGGCAGCATGTTTTATACTTAATGTGAATATAATTCATACTTTGTTGGCATCTTATTCTGAAAACCGGATGTTCGTCTGAAGAAACCGGATGTTGTCTCACGTTAATCTTTCCGCTAACTTTCAAAGTCCTTCGCTCGCTCCCGATCTGTGCCGTTTAAATGCGTTTACCGTGAATGTCAGCATATAGGTGCACTAACATGACTGACTATAGGATGTTTGCTGGCTTTTATCCCACTGTTCTTGTCATCCTCTTGTTGTTATGTATATGTATTGTCTCTTTGTCTTTCAATAAAAATGAAAAAACTAATTAAAAAAAAAATTTAATAAATTTAAAAAATGCGCTAACGCGCGATAAAATAATTGTCGGCGTTAATTAATGAATGCGTTAACGCGAAATTAACGCGTTAACTTGCCCAGCATCAGTTCTTTATTATCTATATATATATACATATAGTAGTTGAGATAATAAAGAGGGAAATCGTAATAAACATGTCCTGAATGTTTTCCTGGAGGATTAAATCAAGTGTCAGGTTGCAGGTCTACAGTCACATCTCATACTTTGATTGATGCTCATTGTGTCACAAACCTCTTCAGACCCTCCGTCAGAGGGACGAGCCTTCTTCGCTGCAATCACCGGAGAGAGAGGCACCTCAAAGTGCAGCTGTGCAAAGAAGAGCAGCGATGTGAGTTCAAAGTTTAACGTTTTTTTAAAAACACCACTTTTCCGCGGCCGACTCACGTTGCGCGTCCACGCCAGGCGCTCGGTGTTGTAGCCCATCAGCGTCATGAAGCAGGTGACGAACAGGTTCCACTCTGCGTGGGAGCTGGGACCTCCGGGGGCGTTGTAGATGTTGTACCACTTCACCAGAACCTGCGTGACAACGTGTTATAACAACATTATAACAACCACGTTACGCGTGTGTCGCTTTAAATAAGAGAACACAATGAGAACGCAACGGCTCGACATGGTGGTTACAACGCAACTCTGGTTCTGTTAGTGTAGAGTCTCAGGTGTTATTATGCAATAGGTTCAGGGTTCTTCAGGGTTCTTCAGGGTTTATTGATCCATAAATAACGATCAGTTTATCGCGATCAAGATTCAGGTTTCTCACAATCAAATGAACACGATCGGCTGCAGAATAACAGTTACAATGACATAAACCTACAAACTCTGGCTTTTCATTTGCACTGAAGAGCTCAGAATGTTTTTTACAGGATCTGGTGAAAGAAAAAGGTTGATTTTTGATTAAATATCACAATTTTAAGCATCATTTTTGTTGCTTTTTTTCTGACAGAAGCGTTTGTTGAACACGCGATGTGTTCAAGGACCGTCGGAAAGATTAAAATCTGACGATAATGAGGGTTTTCACAGCTTCTGGCGATTGTTTAAAGAAAACAAGCTTTTTAAAATCCCACCGGCAGGTTCTGGGGATTTAAAGAGTTAAATGCTCAGCTCATAGTTTATACATAATCATAGATTACATAATCGTGGAGCGTTGTCTCTCCATGTGATCTGGTGTCTTGTGGTCGTGTTTAGGATCTAGCAGAAGTTCCACAAACCTTCATGGCAGCTTCCTTTGGCAGAATGAAGCGAACGGCCTGAAGGCATTTCCTAACTGAAACAAACCAGAGGACAGAAAGAAGGTGAAGACAGAGAAATTAAAGACGCAAGTTTAACAAGTATGACATCATCGTCTATGGCAGGTTTTAACGTAACATAGTTCTAAACCCAAGTCGTCTTATTCTGCGGTTTGAGACTTACCAATAACTGTGTAGTCATTGTAGTCATTTTGTAACAGTTTACTTTCATTGTTCATGACAGAAGGTTGGTCTGTGTGTCTCCACAGCTGAGTGATCACATACTGCAGCACATCTCTGATCTATGATCTTAACGTCCAACAGTGTTCATGGTGATGATGATGATGATGTGGGCGGATACAGCAGCACTGAGGAGTTTATTAAGGTGGAAACTTTCACCTTTTAAAGTAGTTTTCAATGAATGCATGAATGCACATGACCACTATGTGCTTCCATCAGCTTTGGATGAAGAGAACTTTTAAAAATGACTTTTCCTTCGTTCAGTTTTTCGGGCCTCTTCTTCTCAAGGAAATGAAACAAGCAGCAGCAACACAACAGTAATCAGAGTCACTGCGTCTCCTAACGACTCCGACCAATCCGGCTCCTAATCAACCTCTTAATTGGACATCCAGAGTGGGGAAAGGTCAGGGGGGGGATAAATGCCATTTCATTAGAGGGAGGAAAGCCTCGTCTGGAGGGTCGATTACTGGATAATGGGGAGCGACACACACATCGGTGAAGCTGGAGGCTTTAAATAAAGCAGACGGGATGAAAGAAACACCGGCTCACAAACGGTACACGATGAATATTAATCATTACTGAAGTCATCGGATCTGCTGAGGAGACAGAAAACCAGACTTTATAAAAGTTATTCAGAAGAAAGTCACGATGTCCGTCAGAAACAGGAGGAGGAGGAGGAGGAGAAGAAAAAGAAGAAGAAGAAGAGATTCTTCTGTTCCACGTCAACATGTTGCACAAGAAAACACAAAAC
>NW_022281868.1:0-4990 GCF_004355925.1 Anarrhichthys ocellatus | reverse complement strand
TGTGTGTGCAGTTGTGTGTATGTAAGTGTGTGTGCATGTAGGTGTGTGCGTGTCTCACCCAGCTCTGAGGTAGCGATCTCTGGGATGGAGATCCTCAGCATTCTTCCACAACTTAGTTCCTTCAGAGAGAATGTGCACAAATTAAACGTAAACACTTTCAGTTTAATGTAAAGCAAACCGTCCACAACTACAAGGAGCTGAATCTACACCATAAACCTTAAACCTTAACGCAGGAAATGAAGTGTTTGACGCTCAGCGTGAGTCCACAGAGCTCTTTATTAAAGGAACATGATTTATATCAGTTACTTGATATTATTTTCATTTCCCAAAGAAGTCATTTGAAGGAGCATTTCATCATTGAAGTAATAAGAGGAAAAACATTTCCAGAAACTTCATCACCATAAAATAAACATGTTTCTGTAGAATAATCACCATCGTTCATGATGTAGTAATATATATTGTTATGAGTGAACGCTCCACAGAGTATCTGTGTTGAAACATGAAACCGTGACTTTAAATGTCAGTTTCTCCTGCAGGTTTGGTCCGTCGTCGTCGTCATCGCTGATTAGAAAAAAGAAACTCTGATGAGACAATAAAGAGCCGACCTGCAGACAGACAGACAGACAACATGCAGACAGACAGACATCATGCAGACAGACAGACAGACATCATGCAGACAGACAGACATCATGCAGACAGACAACATGCAGACAGACAGACATCATGCAGACAGACAGACATCATGCAGACAGACAGACAACATGCAGACAGACAACATGCAGACAGACAGACATCATGCAGACAGACAGACATCATGCAGACAGACAGACATCATGCAGACAGACAGCCAGACAGAGAGACAGAATGCAGACAGACAGACAGACGGCTGCTTCTTCTGATTGGAAGCGTTCGTCACACATGATGTGTTCAAGGGCCGTTGGAAAGATGAAAATCTGACGATAATGACGTGTTGTTTTAAAGCTTCTGGCTGTGATAAACTGTAGTTTTGGAGGTTGTTTAAAGAAAACATGCTTCCCAATCCCGCCGGCGTGTTTCGGGGGTCAAAGGGTTAAACACATGCGTGTTTTGGACTGAAAGTGTGTTTTTTCAATCATTAATACACAGAACAAGCTTATAGATTGTGTATTTATATAAGGGAATTAGAGGAAAGATGAACACGTGGTCGCTTTTCATGTCAACACAAGCTGTATCTGTAGAGAGTGGAAGAGTCAGACACACTCACCAGAGTCACCCGGTTGCAGACGGGGTCCCTCAACGCATGGATGTACGGCGTGGTGGCATGTTGGAAGGTGTAATCCTCCAGAAACGAACCTTCGTGGTGCTTCAGGTTCGGCCCCCTGAGCTCCGACACCGGTGAAGGCATCGCGGCCTGAAGGAGACGAGAAGACGAGATTAATATTCTGATTATTTCAAGCAGCGACAATGGAAGTAATTACAAAACAGTAAAACCGAATGAAGCCTGTTGATGCCGACTGTGACAGATTGTGTTGCTCTGTGGAAGATCCAACAGTCACACAATGAGAGGAACGGATTAACCGATGGAGGCAGCAGAGCCAGCGTCGACGTCATTATGTTGTTCTTTATGTTCACACCTCTGGATATATATTGATATTTATACCGTACATAGTCGTTAAATGTTTGTGCTTACATCTGCTCCACTTCGATGTCCTTGCTTTTATATGTTGGTACGTTGAGAGCAACGTAAAAAAACGGAGTCAAATCCCTTGTATGCGTTCGTATACATGGCCAATAAAGCTGATATTGATTCTGATTATTGATTCGCTCACATCGCTGCTCTATGCTAACGGCCGAGCGTGAAGAGAAACACAGAGAAGAACCGAAGGAGTCGACCTTTAAATGAACTAACGTCGGCACAATCTCTTGCATTATTACACAAAAGGATCAACGCATAAAGAACAATATGAACCTCGTCCAGTCTCTGCAGGTGTCTGCTGCCAGCGTTAGCCGGTGTGCTAACTTTCTCCGCCGCTCTGCTGAGGTGAGACAGGTGGTTGGTCAGGCTGAAGGTGGGCGACAGGAGGCCGGGGACGAACACCTTACTGACCTGGAGGAGCAACACATAGAGTCACATCAGTAATCTACAGAGAGGGAAGAATCCCGATCGATCGATCGATCGATCGATTGATTGATTGATTGGTTGGTTGGTTGATTGATTGGTCCTTACCCTGGTGATTCCCGTGTAGAGAACCAGACTGCCACAGGCCTCCAGAACCAGCATGGCGTCGATATTCTGATGTCACAAACATGTTATTAAGTCACTTAGAACTAACTTATAATCTCTATTAAATGATCATTTCCTCAAACGCACAACTTGACATGTTTAAATTTGTTTGATTTGTCTGACCAGCTGTTCAAAACCCAAAGACAATATTCACATGTGACAAGCTAGAAGAAGAAGAGGAGGAAGAAGATCTCATGAAGATAAATGTTGTAACGTACCTGCAGAGGTTCTGCGTCTTTGGCAGCGACGGTTGTGACCGAAGTGAAGATGAGCTGAGACGTGTTGTTGCTCTCAATGAACTTCACACATCTGAGGAAACAACCAACGAGAGAGACAGAGTGAGGAGGAGCTCTGTGTCTGATGTGCACTGGGTTTGATACACCGTGTGTGAAGAAGAAGAAGAAGAAGAAGAACAACAACAACAACAACAACAACAACAACAAGAACAAGAAGAAGAAGAAGAAGAAGAAGAAGAAGAAGAAGAAGAAGAAGAAGAAGAAGAAGAAGAAGTAGTCAGCTGACCGGAGCTGTTGGTGAGACTCCACCAGGAAGCAGAGGTAGCGGTTCTCACAGAGGTCAGAGGTCAGAAACACTTTGGACGCCTGGCTGCTCATCTCCCTAAAAACACAAGAAGGTGAAGATTCATGTGAAACTGAGAATAATCTGGTTTTCCTTTACGATAATAAGCCAACGTGTTTTACTAGAATATCCTAAACGCTATGCAGCTAAAGATGACCTTTATAGCTTATACCTAAACCTTTAGACGCTAACACGGCTAAGCTAAGTAGCCTCATTACTGAACTCTCAGCACAAAGCTGTCGTGGGATTCGAACCTGTGGCAGCCGGCCGCCACCGTCTCGCTCCACAGCTGCTCCATGCAGAGGTCGGGTACGATGGGCTCCACCTCCGGAGCCACCGCGCTGTCGTTGACCGTGGTGTTGGGAGACGGCAGCAGGCCGTGGTGGTGCTGCTGGTGGTGGGACGGGCTGTGAAGAGACGTGTTGAAGCGAGAAGCTCCAGAGAAGGACGGGGCCGCCATGCCAGGAGAGTGGGCCCGACTGGGGGGGGGGGGGGAGGAAGAAGAAGAAGAAGAAGAAGAGAAAGAGGAGGAGGAGGAGGAAGAGGAGAAGAAAGAGGAAGAGGAGGAGAAGAAAGAGGAGGAGGAGGAAACACAGAGAGAGAAGATACATTTGCATGAATCATGAGCTGTTTAACTTCCTAACACGAGCTCTAAGAACATTATAATACTTCATTAAAACTACTGATAACAAGATGTTTTAATTTCCTTAACATTTAAATTGTGTGTTTTTATTTAAATCACCACTTTAGATGACTTAAACAAAGTAAAATAAATAGTTGATAATAAATATCTTTTATAGACTGAAGTGAGAGGAACAGAGTGAAAACTTTATTAGTTTGCAAATAAAAACAGGAAATAAATCACAATATGTCGTAATAATAATATCGTATCTGAAGTATTGTGATAAATCTGGTGGTTCTCCTCCAGTCAGCTGATCACGACTGTGATGACACAGATTAACGGAGCCTCTCCAACCTGAAGCCACTCTCACCTGAGGGCGGCCATGTTGGAAATACTCGGGGAGTGAGCGCGGGAGTGCAACCCCGGAGAAGACGTCATGATGCGGCTCTGGTGGCTGTGCAGAGCGCCGTAGTGCAGAGGAGAGCCGGCAGAGACGACACAACTAGGACGAGACGAGAACCGGGATTAATAAAGCTTTTATGATCTGATCTGGACCAACATCTCTCTACGAGTTACTCTCTCTGCTACCTTTGAATTCTCCTGGAAAAATAGAGGCAAAACTATATGAAAACATCATTTTACAAACTCTCCTTCATCCAGTCGTACATTCACCACTTCACAAACGCATGAATCTTCACTAAAACATCACGATTTATTCAGTGTATTTCGTGCTGTGGTGTTTCAGTGCAGTGAGCATACGACTGCATAAAAGAGACTTCACATCTTAGATAATTTAGACAAACGTGGACGTGTGGGGAGACTTCTATATAAATAACAAACAGAGGCTTTATATCTCGGTAGGATTGTTTTGCTTCCTTTTACTTCCGCTCATCAAGACTTTTCTCTGTTTTCTTCTTCATGAATTGAAGGATAGCACTTAGATACAAGACGGTCATTTTGGGGTGAAGTGTTCCTTTAAGAGTCACCAAACATCCCTCATATGAACTGATTCTTACCTTGTTCCGGTTGCCCCGCTGCCACCGGGGGAGTCCAGGCGGGAGATATTTCGGAGGTGGGAGGACAGCAAGCCCGACGCCATCAGACCCAACGGGGTGCCGACCGGATCCACCGAGCACCGCAGGACTGTAGAGCGCTCCTGATGGAGGTCAGAGGCTCCAGGTGAGGGACAGGTAGACAGGTGTGTGTGTGTGTGTGTGTGATGACTCACATCCTGTGTGACTCTGCGCAGGGCCCAGACCGAGTGTGTTCCCTGCACCGTGTCATAGGAGACGACCACAGAGGGCTGACAGTAGCTGAACACGATCTTCATGGAGGCGTCCGACACGTACTGGACACGAGAGCCTTCAAACAGACCTAGAACACACACACACACACACACACACACACACACACACACACACACACAGGTCAGAACCAGGCGGCAACCTCCGGTTCTTTAAAGTGAAGCCGATGCTTCAAGTGTTAAAGCTGCATCCTCTCTAGTGTCCACCAGGGGGCGACTCCTC
>NW_022281867.1:0-9402 GCF_004355925.1 Anarrhichthys ocellatus | reverse complement strand
TGCTTTATGTGTCATGTTAGTGTGTTAGCATTGAAAACAACTGTAATCACAGAAGTGGATTATGTGTTTGCAAATTTTGTAATAAGTGCTGACTTTAACTTTTAACTATTTATTAACTGTAATATTTCTAACCTGGGTGCTGTGGCTCAGAGTTAAAGCTGGTTGTCTTTCAATCAAAAGATCAGCGGTTGGATCGGATCCTCCAGTCCATGTCCTAAATAACCCTAAATAGATGAATGTGATGAATGGGTGTGAATGATAATGGATCAAGTGGCACCTGTACAAATACAAGTCCATTTACCATTTATGAACCATGTCTAAACTGTTTATGCCTTTGAGATAGTACTTTTCAAGTAGTTCGCATGTTAAACGTGAAAAATAATTTCAACACACAAACGACTCCTCTGGAAAAAGAAAACAACGACCCTAAAGCTTCCTGATCGCTCCTCCAAGTTGTTGTGATTGCAACATACATGCAATGCTTGCAAATATTAAAATAAGCACTGACTTTTACTTCCTCATACGAACCATGTCTAACCTGTTTATGCCTTTGTCATTTGTTCTTGTCTTTCTGTTGCAGCAACAACCAATTCACGTGATCTCTGTCAGTGCAGGGAGGAGACAGCTAGTATAAAAGAGTCCAAAGTACCCAGAGCACCAGAGGAGTGGAATAAATCGAGTTCAAAAGTGAAAAAAAAACTAAATGTAAGTACATCTTAATTAGCAGATACAATATTGTTGTCATTGATTAAGTTAAATTCTACTGCACAGAAATCATCTTTCAGTTTCACATTTGTATTGTTTATCATCTTGTTCCAGCTCTTCATTGAAGCTACAGTATGATATTTATGTACACAGTGAAATGTTCAGTGTTCTTGATATCAAGCCAGACTCAGAACAGAATCTGTTATAGCTGCATCATTCTATCAAATGGAAATATTCTATTATTGACTTGTATGTCATTTCATACAAATTTTACAAAAATTCACCCTGACATACTTGGTTATGTTTTGAACAGGAAGTCACATAAGGGTTTGATAGATATACTGAATCAAGTTAGGTTAGGTACAGATAAAGGGAAATGAGTTGGCCTAATCATGTGTCTGCACTAGATTTTATAGCAATCTATCCAATAGTTGTTGAGATATTTCACTAAAAGTTAAGGTAATACACCTCAGAATTGAATTAGAATATTCAAGTTAGTGATTGTGCTTGTTCAATAATGCTTGTAATATTAACGAATCAATTTAATTACAGTGAATTATCATGGATACACAGGATTTTGTCCATGACAAATTAACTGAATGGGGCTTCAGTGACTTCATACAGAGATTTGAAGGTACTGTATCACCATTCTATTACAAGTCTGCAATTAATGACACTGAAATAGCAAAATGATGACATATCCTTGTTTTACGTGTCGGTTACTGCTATACTCTTATCTTCAGTCAAAGGAAAGTCAGAATTTATAAAAAGGAAAAACAATGAAAGACTCAGGAAAGTCAGTTGTTTTCTCTTATTGAAAAAATGCAATCACTGTGTTGTCATCTAAATGAATATTGTTTTGTATTTTCTTTTACCATTTTAGATGAAGGTATTGACAAGGAGACTTTTTTAAGTCTTGGAGATCTGGGCAGCGTCAATGTCTTGATTCCTAAAATTGGACAAAGAGCAAAATTCAGAAAGAGACTCAGAGATTACTTACAGGTAATGTGCACTACTGTTGTTAACAAATCATGCTTATTTTCAAAGGTTACACAAGCTTGGACTTAACCCAAAAGAACCTACACCCATTTTTCCTTAAAGAAAAATTATAGGGGAAATAAAACAGACTAAATGGATCACATTTCTGAAAATATGTTCTAGTGCCAAAGATCGGAAATGTTACATATGTCACAATGTTATGTATGTTTTCCTCATTTTAACACCAATCATTTAAGCTATTTTTTGATTGGTAACAAATATTCTGGTTAGATTTTTTGAATGGTTTTCAGATTTGTTTTACAAGACAAAAATGTCTTCTCCTTGGATGATCTTTAGTGCATCCTGAACACTGTATTGTTAATTCTAATCCATACTATAAAAGAAATAATGAAATTACTTTGAAATAGGACCAAAATAGGATAGTTAAATCAAGTTTGTTTGTGTTTTACTTACTCATATGTACATTTTTCTTTCATAATTCATTTGACTAATAATTTAATCATTTTGATATTTCTTTTGTTTGAACGTCAACAGAACATATTTTAATTAATAATAATCGAATCAGCTAAATCAATTGAGCAGCTCATTACTATTTTTCTTATTGTGTCAAATATGTCACATTGGTTTTTCTGAGACAATTATGAGTTTAAGCATAATTGATTAGACATTAGACATAAATGTGTTTGATAAACATGGTCAGAACCGTTTAGATGTAATGTAGGACATGTTATGAAAAGATTAGAATTGTTAAATGTGTTGAAACTTACATTTAGCAACAAAAACAAGCTTTTTGAAATTTGCTAGTTCTGCCAAATGTGCTGACCAGCCAGGCAGCCATTTTGGAAGTGATGTCATTAGTACACAAATTAACTCACTGTCACATGACTTCACCAGGATGTTACGTATGTGTCACTTAGGGACTTCAAGTGTTAAAATCAAGGATAAAGCTGTATAGGGAACTTTCCAGGATATTTAAAGTGTCTGTGACAGCTGTGTCTCCGTGGGTCCTTATGATGAAATAATCAACACAGGCATTTATTCTCTTTCCAGACTACTCAACCACTGAAATATTTCTACTTTTGCACAGTGTTAAAAACAATGAGCAACTTACGCAACCACAGCAAATTATATCATTACATTGCTGGCCATACAGAAACCGAAATTTCAGCCTCAAACCACTTTAATGTAAATAAAAAGTTTAAATTAAACATTTTATGAGTTTCACCTCACCAGAGTTAACCAATAAAAACAACCTGCAGTATGACAATAGACAATTGTTTTATATAACCAGCAAATATAGTTATGATAACCTGTAGTAATGGGTTCAGCAAACCTTTTTCATGTGCAATAAAAAAGTGAATTGTTCAGTTGTGTATTTTACATAGATGTCATATATTATACATACATAATTCTTTGTTTCCCACATTTTCAGTCGAGTTCCACGGAGACATGTAACTTTGTTCGGGAGAAATTAACTGACTGGGATCTCAGTGAGTTTATTCAGAGATTTGAAGGTAAAGTACTGTGTTACAGTTCTGCTTTGGTGGGCACATACTATATATTGAGATTACTTAAACTCGTTTGTTTAATGATAAGCAACTGGATCACAATAATACCATATCATTGATAGTTTCTGCATGTGATTATTTATAGAAAACCACAGCAAGTTTATTTTTGACATTTCTTTTTATTTCAGACCAAGGCATTGACAAGCAGACTTTCTTGTGTCTTGAGAAGTCAGCCATCTTCAATGACTTGATTCCTAAAATTGGACCAAGAGTGAAATTCAAAAAGAAACTCAGAGAATACTTACAGGTAATGTGAAACTACTGTATGTTACAGACACTTTACACCAAAACGCTACTAGTAATCAGCACTCATATGTGTGTATTCATTCTACCTTTCACAAGTCACAGGAGCAATAACTTCTGTCTTGAGTTTGTATGAAATGAAAGAATGATCTTACATCCCTAACTGCGGGAAATCCAACGCTCTTTCTTATTTTTTTAAATGGAATGACAGTGGCAGCTGTCTCTGATACTGATACTTTTGTCAGCCACCTACCACACTAATGTTACTCCAGTACCACTTTAATGTAAATAAAAAGACAGGAAAAAAAGATAAAATCAGCTAAATGTAACTATTCTACAAAACATTGCGCAACAAATTACTGAGACACTGAAACAGCGAGCCACTGAAAAAGATAAAAACAAGTTAGTCAATATAAAATGATTGACCAAACAAAGTACTGGTAAAGAACAATTTGAGTCACAGGCGAACAAGGCATTAAGGCAGTAGTTCACACTTGTTTCAGTATGTGCTTGTGAAGTAAATATTACATTTAAACATGTGTCCCCACTGCAGGCACTGAAAAGAAAGCACGCTGATACTCCTGAAACGATGGATACTGACACAAATTCAGACCAAGAGGACAGCCCTGAACTGGTTAGTTATTTGAATACACATGCAGACTGAACAGACTGACAAATACATCTGCTCTTTTAAAGGAGTAGTCCCACATTTTGGAAAATATCACTCTTTCACTTTCTTACATAGAGTTGGATGAAGAGATTGATGCAACTTTCTAATGTGAGAATGATATTAATCTTCTCTTCTAATTTTCAACAATTAAGGGAATAAGCAAAATGTCAAAGTTTTCCTCTGAGTTACCCGAAGGACTTGTTCAAACAAAGCCTTCAGCACATGCAGAAACATTCAGCATGTGCAAAGTCAATGTGAAGGACTATGGCTTATCCAGTCACATGTTATGGCATTATCTTTGCACATCATCATTTTGAGATGGTTTTGATAACTCACCTTAATATACTGCAGGTTCTAATTAGATGTTCTCATATGCAGGACCCGACAATTTTTCCATGGCACTTTGAGTCTACTTCAACATCTGGCACAGATCATGACAATGAGATGGTAAGAAGTTATGCTGTGAAGCCCCATTCGGACTGGATTCATTTCTCAAGGGGTGGCAGGTTGGTTTCTGACATGTGGTCAGAGATTTTAATCCCGTCTGGAGCAAATATATGGGAACCCCCCCAACCCCAATAATAATTCAAGTATGAGTTACCTACTTTTTCTGTTGCTTCGCTGGGTCCTCTTGTAATTTAGAGCCCATCCGGGGTGATGTCCTTTTATTTTAAAGTGGACCACTGAGTTTTTTGTTTTGTTTGTCCTACTCTCCCTACGCTCCCACCGTAATGTTAATCCCTTCCGAATTGGGTTTATGTTTTTTGTTAACACACACTTTTCTTCAAATCATTGTGTTATGCATATTAAAATATGTGTTATGTATTTGCAGAGTGAGGAGCCACTGTCCATAAGTAACTCAAGTTCAGGCCTACTTGCTGTGATACTCTTCTTTTTGCGTCACAGTCTAAATGTGGCTGTGGGTGACTTGATGGCTCTACTTAATTTTCTCAGTCCGAACCTGGTTGTTTCATCTAAATATCTCTCTGATAAGATTACTGCCTTGTCAGCTGTGTTTTACTGTGCTCTTGAAACATGTCAGAACTACATGGGAAAAGATCCTGGTGGTTCTTGTTGTCACTGTGGCACAATGTTCAACAAAGAAGAAAGTACTAAAAATGGAAACTTCTTTTTGTCTGCATCACTGAAAGACCTTCTGAAGGGCATCCTTAAGATCCATGGCATTGATTTGATACCTAAAACAGTCAATCAAGGGAAGGACATTAAAGATGTGATGGATGGCAAAATGTACCAGAATCTACTTAAACAAGGCAAATTGGCTGCAGATGACCTCACACTGTTGTGGAATTGTGATGGTGTACCAATTTATGACTCGGACATATGCTCGATTTGGCCGCTTCAGTTTACTATTAATGAACTTCCTTACACACAAAGAAATGAAAATGTGATAGTTGCAGGACTTTGGTTTGGCACAGTAAAACCGAAGATGAAAACATTTCTAAAGCCTTTCATAGATGAATGTCGTGATTTAGCCCAAAATCCCCTTCAGTGGAGCGACAGCAATGGAGCGGTTCACTCCTCAAAAGTCTTCTCCTTGGTTTGCTCCTCTGACGCCGTGGCAAGGCCACTCCTCCGGAATTGCAAACAATTCAATGGTGAATATGGTTGTGAATGGTGTTTACACCCTGGCATGGTGGTCAAAAAAGGCAGTGGATCCATGAGGTCATACCCATATGATGAAGAGAAACAAAAAGCAAGGTCAAACGAAATGTTCAAGCAAAATGCAACACAGGCTGAAAAGTCTGGCAAGGAAACCAATGGAGTGAAAGGATTGTCCTTGCTTCCCATACTTCCCTTGTTTGACATTGTTTTTGGATTTGTACCCGAGTACCTGCACTCTGTTCTGCTCGGTGTGTCCAAACAACTTATGTTGCTGTGGTTAGACCCAGTCAACTCAATGAAACCTTGGTATGCAGGTCAAGACATTTCACAAATGGACTCGCGTCTTCTCCGTCTAAGGTCGACATTAGAAAAGAAACCCTCGTCTCTACAGTCACTGAAGTGTCGGGACACTTGGAAAGCGTCGGAGTGGCGAGCATTCCTTTTATTTTATGCGATTAGTGTCCTGCCTGGTATCCTACAGCCTGACTTTCTGGAACATTATTTTTACCTGTCATTTAGTGTTCACATTCTGCTACAAGAGTCAATATCCCAACATGAGCTTCAAATGGCCCATGAGTCCTTGGTACGCTTTGTGAAAGACATGAAAGTACTTTATGGTGAAGAAAATGTGTCTTTCAACTGCCATCAGTTAATCCACTTAACTGAAAGTGTACTGAACTGGGGGCCTCTCTGGGCAACGTCAGCATTTAGTTTTGAGAGAAACAATGGAAATCTAAGAGCTCTGCTTCATGGCAGAAATTGTAACCCTCGAGAAATTGCCCAGAGGTTTCTCGTTTGGCAGCACATACCCAGACACCTTAGTTCTTTAGTATTTAACCGACAATCAGATTTTGGTGAGTTATTAGCCAAGATCACAGCAGTAAACGATGGCAGTGGCTCTGACAAAACCCTTGGAAAATCACGCCCTCTGGATCTCACAGAATCCATAAAACGATCAGTAGAAGAGCTCTTAAATCAACCAGTCGTTATATCAGTAGAAGCCTGTGACAGCTTCACTAGTGGACACACTGTTTATTACTCTACAAACTGTAAAGAGTCAGACCAGACAGACTTTGCCGTTAAACTGAAGAATGGCTCCTTCGGAGAAATACAGTTGATTTTACTTTTCAAAGGGAACTGTGTTTGCACATCCAAATGTTTGTGCCCGGCTGTTCCAATCGTTGTGGTCCACCTGTACGACATCAAACCTGCGACATTGTTCAGCGATGAACATCCTAACAAAACTTCTAAGACTATCTTTGTCAGAGTTGAAAGGACGGATCAACCCAAAGCATTCTTCTTAGAGGACATCAGGTGTAAATGTAGGTATGTGGATGGTTGGCTTGTGCCTGTACCAAACACATACGAGAGATATTAGAGTCAGTGCAGGGCTAAAGCTCTTGCAGCAGCAGGGCTGCTTTCACCAACCACTCATCATGTTCTTTATCTCATTTCCTGGTGCTATGTCACATCGGCGTTATATAACTTATGGCCGACTTGACCCTGGGCATTGTCTGTGATGTGTGATTATAATTAATTGATAAGTTTGGCAATGGAGTTGAAGTGTTGAGCATGCAATGACTGATTAGCTTATAACAGTGGATGTCAAATGACCGATATGTCCATAATTGACTGTAAATATTAACTAGATATCAAGATAAGTTCAAAGCCTCTTGCGACAACAAAAATATATTGCTCTGTGCACCACTGCTAACCTTATGACAGTTCAACAGAGTCTTCAGATGCTCCAAGTAAAAAAAGGCTTTTATTTTTGGGTTCTTTTTTGAGGGTTTTGGAAAAGATTTTCACTTTTTATCATTTTTTTCTTTTAAGATCCTTTAGATAGAGGGTGTTTTTACTTACTTTTGTATCATATAATTTTTGTAAGTTATGATTATGTTGTTATTGTAAAAACCCAATAAAACTTGATTTTATTTCATACATTCCACCAAAGTCCAGTCTTGCTCATTTCTGACGTTGTCTGCTTGGTCTCCCCTGGGATAGTAATTAAGTAGCCATACAATTGAATAGCAAACCTTCTTGCTGCGGTGAAAATGCTATTGTTCATTTTGTTGGGATTTACTCTTGTGGTTAGCTCAAATTGTTTTATGCCCTGCTGGTTTATTGGTGCTGTATGTGATATCAGGGGTTAAACATAGCTGTGTGTTTATAATGTACAATAAGGGTCAGATTGGCATCCAAATTTGGGGTAATAGGACCAGGGCTGTGAAGCTGTCCTTCATAACCAAGCGAAGTTCCCAGAGAGGCCGACATGAAAGGCCTGAAATAAGCTCAGCTATATGTTTTCTTCCTCCCTAAGCAGACTGAGACAGTCTGCATGTAGATTTTGGAGGGACGTTCGATACCTAGGTCAGAGGTTTCTTGGACCTTGCCTAGCATAACTGATCCCCCATCGATTATAGGCAATATACCATTTCCATAATAAACTTATAGAAACAATTTCAGCTTTACATTTTTCTGGGCACTTTTCAGTCTCATCTAAAATATGGAATTTAAACAGTTACTGACTTTATTCTAGTAGGTTTAGAATACCTACGAGAATAACCTTTTTGTTAGGTGGTATGTGGTCATCTGTTTATGTTAAGATGTATTTTATTTCAATGATGTATAAATAACTATTGTGTCACTTTGGCGATTAACTTGTAGGAAAAAAAGGTAAAGAAACAGACATTGTAGCTGTAAAATGAAGCATTGCATTAGTTCATGCAGGACACAGTCATTTAAATATGACACCCTCCTCATCCTTGCTACACCAATGCTGTTACAGACTGTGCTGCTGGCAAAGCTTTGCCCCCTCCACACCAGCCTCCACCCTTTTTTAGCTCAGAGTTCATCTTGCAAAGCAAATAGTTGTAATGGTATTCAAAGTCTTACTTTGGGCTCATTCCTGTATGGGGGGGTTATGCATGGTGCTCCCTGTTTTGGATTGGTAGCTGCTTGGCTAATCCAGGAAGCATTTTAGGAGCAGAGTCGCCAGCGCTGAGTATAACTGTATTTCCATTTGTTGCAATAAAACCGCAACACGCCTACAAAGCTTCAGTGCCAGTGAGGTGCGTAAACCACAGAACACTTCTCACGATTTTGAGCCTCACTTCCTTCTCCGACTCGGCAGGAAGTAGAGGTGTCACATAGTATCAGTGCTCATCTGCAGTAAACAGCAGTACCCCGGTTTCATGATATTTCCAAGTATTTGTTTAATATACAATTTGGTAAGTCAACTAATTAATTGATGAACTCTACAGGCAAATAAATAGAGAGGTAGATTTGCTTGGGGTGTGTCACACATGCCTACTGCGGGGATAAATCACACTCGTAGAGAAGGGGTAAGATCAAGAAATAAAATCTCTTTCTTTGTCTTTAATCATTAATATTGACAGAAAACATAGTAAAGTCAAAGACAGACTATGTACATGTAATGTCATCCATACATACATTTTATCATCAAGTTTCCTGAATTTGTGTTGCTTCAGAGAGGCTGCATAACGACAGTAATTGGTCTCACTCAAAATCAACAACATTTTGTATGAATGTGAATAAATCAAGAAAACTCAGTCAAGTAGCAGAATGGTTGCA
>NW_022281866.1:0-9404 GCF_004355925.1 Anarrhichthys ocellatus | reverse complement strand
AGGGTAAAGAGCTGGTCCACTGTTCCACGGCCGGGACGGAATCCGCATTGCTCCTCTTGTATCCGAGGTTCAACAAACGGTCGGCGCCTCCTTTCCAGCACCCTGGCATAAGCCTTCCCCGGGAGGCTGAGTAGTGTGATACCCCGGTAATTCGAGCACACTCTCCGGTCCCCCTTTTTGAAAATGGGAACCACCACCCCGGTCTGCCAGTCCATGGGCACTGATCCCGACCCCCATGCGACATTGAAGAGGCGTGTCAGCCAGGACAGCCCAACCATGTCCAGCGCTTTCAGCATCTCAGGGCGGATCTCATCCACCCCCGGCGCCTTGCCACCAAGGAGCTTTTTGACTACCTCAGCGGCCTCTGCCAGGGATATGGGTGAGCCTCCCCCTAGATCTTCAGGCGCTGCCTCCTCTGCAGAGGACATGTTGGTCGGGTTTAGGAGTTCCTCAAAGTGCTCTTTCCACCGCCCGACGATGTCCCCTGTCCGGGTCAGCAGTTCCCCCCCCCCCTGCTGAGAACAGCCTGGGGTAAGCCCTGCTTTCCCTTCCTGAGCCGTCGAATGGTTTGCCAGAACCTCCTTGAGGCCAACCGAAAGTCCTTCTCCATGGCCTCCCCGAACTCCTCCCATGCCCGAGTTTTAGCATTCGCGACCACCGCAGCTGCAGCCCTTCTGGCCTGCCGGTACCTGTCAGCTGCTTCGGGAGACCCCTGGGCCAACCAGGCCTTGAAGGTCTCCTTCTTCAGCTTGACGGCTTCCCTCACCTCCGGTGTCCACCACCGGGTTCTCGGGTTGCCGCCACGACAGGCACCGATGACCTTCCGGCCACAGCTCCTAGCGGCCGCGTCCACAATAGAGGCTTTGAACATGGTCCATTCGGATTCCATGTCCCCAACCTCCCTCGGGATGTGAGAGAAGTTCTTCCGGAGGTGGGAGTTAAAGACCTCCCGGACAGGGTCCTCCGCCAGACGTTCCCAGTTCACCCTCACTACACATTTGGGCTTGCCGGGTCTTTCCAACCGGTTCCCCTGCCATCTGATCCAACTCACCACCAGGTGGTGATCAGTTGACAGCTCTGCTCCTCTCTTCACCCGAGTGTCCAAGACATACAGCCGCAAATCAAATGATACGATTACAAAGTCGATCATTGATCTCCGGCCTAAGGTGTTCTGGTACCAGGTACACTTATGAGCCACCTTATGTTCGAACATGGTGTTCGTTATGGCCAAACCGTGGCAAGCACAGAAGTCCAATAACGAGACACCATTCGGGTTCAGATCGGGCAAGCCGTTCCTCCCAATCACCCCCCGCCAGGTTTCCCCGTCATTGCCCACGTGAGCATTGAAGTACCCCAGGACAACTATGGAGTCGGTAGGTGGCGCCCTTTCCAGGACCCCTCCCACCGACTCCAACAAGGCTGGATACTCTGAACTGCTGTTTGGTGCGTAAGCACAAACCACAGTCAGAGCCTTACTCCCCGCAACCCGTAGGCGCATGGAGGCGACCCTCTCATTCTCCGGGGAGAACTCCAACACAGCGGCGCTCAGCCGGGGGCTCGTGAGTATCCCCACTCCCGCCCGGCACCTCTCACCCTGGGCAACTCCGGAAAAGGACAAAGTCCAACCTCTCTCCAGGAGCTTGGTTCCAGAGCCAGCGCTGTGTGTGGAGGTGAGTCCAACTATATCTAGCTGGTATCGCTCCACCTCCTGCACCAGCTCTGGCTCTTTCCCCGCTGGCGAGGTGACGTTCCACGTCCCTAGAGCTAGTCTATGCTGCCGGTGATCGGCTCGCCCAGGCCTCCCGCCTGACCTGCCGCCCGGTCTGCATTGCACCCGACCCCGATGCTTGCCCCTGCGGGTGGTGGGTCCACAGGGTGGCTGCTCCATGCTGTTTATTCGGGCTGAGCCCGACCGGGCCCCATGGGCGAAGGCCCAGCCACCAGACGCTCGCCGACGAGCTCCCCTCCTGGGTCTGGCTCCGGGAGGGTGC
This sequence comes from Anarrhichthys ocellatus, assembly GCF_004355925.1. Taxonomy (NCBI): domain Eukaryota; kingdom Metazoa; phylum Chordata; class Actinopteri; order Perciformes; family Anarhichadidae; genus Anarrhichthys; species Anarrhichthys ocellatus. The sequence goes on along the minus strand of NW_022281866.1, from coordinate 7,413 downwards.
CGCGGTTTCCCTGGTCCGGGCGAGGTGGCTAAAGTCCGTGGGCCGCTTATCATTAGGGTCGTTTGAACCGCTCTTAGTCTGGGCTCTCCCCCGAGACCTGTTTGCCTTGGGAGACCCTACCAGGGGCTAATGCCCCGGACAACATAGCTCCCAGGATCACTGAGCCACTCAAAATCCTCCACCACGTTAACGTGGCGATTCGCGGAGGAGGAGGATCATCAGCATGTGTTTAATTTCTGTCGACAGGCAGCCTAAATACACAGATGCCTCCAAACAATACACTGTGTGCACAATTAGGCAAGTTGTATTTTTGAGGATTCATTTTATTATTGAACGACAGTGCTCTCGGTCAATCCAAAATGTTAATAATCCTCAAACCTGAATATTTAAGAAAGTAAAACTGAGGTTTTGGCTTTCTTAGGAGAATATCTATGTTTGCACAATTATTGGGCAACTATTAGTGTGCACAATTATTATGCAACTAAATGAAAAATGTTCCCATCTCACTTGTTTATTTTCATCTGTTAAAGTGAGGATAATAAACAAACAACTCAAAATTTACAAATAAACGTTATTGATATTTTTTTTTAAAATCAGTGACACTATAGCCCCCCTTCTTTTCAGTAACAGCAATAAGCCTTCCATTCATGGATTCTGTCACTTTCTTGATCTGTTGACGATCAACCACAGCCTCCCAGGTGGACTGTTTTCCTTCACCGTAAATCTCCCGTTTAAGAAGGGCCCACAAGATCTCAATAGTGTTTAGGTCAGGTGAGGAAGGGGGCCATGTCATTATTCTTTCATCTTTAAGGCCTTTACTGGCTAGCCACGCAGTGGAGTACTTGTATGCATGCAATGGAGCATTGCCTGCATAAATATCATGGTCTTCTTGAAAGTTGCAGACATTTTCTTGTACCACTGCTTGAAGAAAGTGTCTTCTAAAAACTGGCAGTAGGTTTGGGAGTTGATTTTGAGTCCATCTTCAACCTGAAAAGGTCCAACTAGCTCATCTTTAATAATACCAGCCCATACCAGGACCCCACCTCCAACTTGCTGGCGTCTGAGTCGAAGTGGAACTCTGTGCCCGTTACTGATCCAGCCACGGGCCCATCCATCTGGACCGTCAAGAGTCACTCTCATCTCATCAGTCCATAAAACCTTTGAAAAATCTGTCTTCCGATATCTCTTGGCCCAGTCTTGATGCGTCTTGTTCAGTGGTGGTCGGGTTTCAGCCTTCCTTACGGTGGCCATGTCTCTGAGCACTGAACACCGTGTACTTCTGGGCACTCCAGGTAGGTTGCAGTTCTGGAATATGTCTACTGGAGGATAATGGGTTCCTGGTAGCTTCACGTTTGATTCTTCTCAAATCTTTGGCAGTTAATTTGCATCTTTTTTTCTCAACACGTTTACTTTCCCTGTTGACTATTTGCAACAAAACGTTTGATGGTTCTGTGATCAAGCCTCAATATCTTAACAATTTCAAGAGTGCTGTATCCCTCTGAAAGACTTTTACACTAATAGTTGCCCAATAATTGTGCACACATAGATATTCTCCGAAGAAAGCCAAAACCTCTTTTACTTTCTTAAATATTCAGGTTTGAGGTTTATTAACATTTTGGATTGACCGAGAGCACTGTAGTTGTTCAATAAAATGAATCCTCAAAAATACAACTTGCCTACTAATTGTGCACAGAGTAAAGACAATCATCATGTTTGATACAACCAGGGTATCTGCACATCTTATTAATTCCATCAATTCTACATTTTTTGTTTTTATTTTTTTAATTCAATGACTTTTAAGACCTTTTAAATATCTCTAAAATCAATTACATTACTGTTGCAAAATAAATAGAGAAACTAGAATACAGTAAGCTGTATCCTGTTGTTGAGTTGTATTGCATTTGAATAACTGAGCTATTCAGTGTACAATAGCTAATATAACTGCCTTCTCGTTAACAAAAATCAAACTGTATGGCGGAGACCCAGTTCAATAGGTAACAATGACCCCCAGCATTTACCATCAAATAAACATAAGAGTGCACTGTAGGGCCCACTTGGGTGCAAAGACACAGGTGCAAACCCCTTTTGGTGGATTTTGGAAAGATAGTACACAGAATTAATGACATTTTACTGCTATGTGAAACGTAATGTAAGGGGGATATCAGTTCAGAGCACTAAAAAACAAATAGTACTAATACAAAACTATATTCCAGTGGTTTCATCTATGTTTGCATAAAGCGGTTGGCTCGGACCGTGCACCTGAGGATAATTGATTGAGTGAAGTTTGAGTTGCACCTATCGCAATGCTTACCTCTAATTAGCCTTGACAAGACTGGTGTCTGAGTCATTGGGTCCAGACTTGACTGAAGACAGGTGGGACAGAGTCTCATACAGGCAGGATATGCTGTTCAGGAAACTGGAACTTTAGGCAGGTGTTGTCATAATTTCTGCTTGAAGACTCACAAGTCAATCTGGTGTTCGCTGTGGGCTCCTGTGGATCCTCTCTACAGCCAGAAAAAAAGACAACATAGAAAACATTAACAATACTAACAATAATAATAACCGTAACATCACCAATAATATAACTTTATATAGCACTTACACAGTTGCAAAATGGTTCTCACATACTTCACACAAAAACAATCAAACTATAAAAACACAAAACATTAAAGAGGGTAAAACAGAACAAACTTACAAAAGGGTAAATAAAGAGTAGGGATAAAGATTTCATAAAAAGGTCAAGCTACAAATATGATTCATGAATAAGAAATAGCCATAATACGTATGGTATGTCAATAAAGTCAAAATAAATTCACAGTATGTCAAAAAAAGGTTATTCTGGCAAGAAGTTAAAATCTTTTGAAGATGAACAGGACATTTTTCAGTTTCAGGTAATGACTGGGTTGTTACTTTCGGTGTTGCTTTAGTATTGATCATGTTTTGATATTTGAGTCATTTTGTGGATGATCAGATGGAGTTATGATGGTAGCAGTCGCCCAATTGCAGATTCAGCTTGAGCAAAACCTTTGCCTATTGTGTTCAAATCAGGCCCATAGGAGTTTACAAGGCAGGTGTCCTTTCTCAAAACACTGACCTGATGCATCAAGTGGATATTTTTTGAAGGAACACAATATTATGCATTTGCCCTCTACATCCTCTAGTTGGAATGAGCATACTTATAAACGCACTGTTACAACTCCTTCACAGTGTCATATTGCTGTTCGGAGAATTATGATGATAAGTTCATAGTAGATGCAAAAGTATACTTATGTACAATATATTATGTTGAACATTGTTGCTCCTGGATGGATCACAGCCAACCCAATTATGTTCAACACAGCTCCATGTCCTTGGTCATGGTGGCCACAGCACTTAAAAGAATAAACTTCATAATTCTCAAAATTCTGACCCTTTGCTTTTTTATGAACAGCATTTACTTGTACTTTTACTTTCAATACTTAAGTACATTTAATATCAGAAAATTACTTTTGATACTTAAGTACAATAAATATCAGATACTTTAAGACTTTTACTCAAGTAATATTCTAATAGGTGACTTTTACTTTTACTGGAGTAATTTTCCAGTAAGGTATCTTTACTTTTACTCAAGTATGGCTTTTGGGTACTTTATACACCATTGCTGGCCTCTGTTCTTACCTAGAGACACAGAGGTGAAATCTGATTGGATAAAAGCTCTACTTAAAACAAGCTGCACTGGAAGCAGAGCAACAGAGGAAGACAGGAGCTGTACAATGAGAAAATAAGATAATGGGAAACATATTTAGAATACATGTAGTGTATTTATTAAAAATTATTAAATTATAAAATAGCTATAACTTTGTGATCCTGTCTCGGCCAGCAGAGAAGGCCTTGCAGGCCCTGACGTCCCACCACTGCTGTATGTACAGAAACGTTCTCATAACTCAGTGAAGTGTCTGCTAACCGTGGTAAATGGACTGTACTTGTAAAGACTTTTCTAGTCTTCTGACCACCCAAAGCACTTTTCTTACTACATGTCATCATTCACCCATTGACACACTGATGTCAGGGGCTACCATGCAAGGTGCCATCTGCCCATCAGAACTATCTAACATTTATACCACAGGCACAGCTTGCAGGAGCAATTTTGGTGTTAAGTGCCCGAAGACACATCAACATGGAGTAGCGGAGCCTGGGATCGAACTGCCAATCCTCTGATTATTGAAGGGCGGGGTTAGTCTCTAACCCTCTACCACTGAGCCACAGTCACCCCAACTGGTTAACTGATGCTTTTCAGATGAACGCGTCTGGGGTTGCTCATAGTTACTAACATAGTTGGCATAGCTAATAAGCTAATCAACTAAGCCTGGCTTTACAAACATCCCTGTGTTTCCCCCATGTTCACCAGGATATCAGCATCATTCATGCAGGAGGATAATTCAACTTTCTTAACTCTGATTTCATGTAAATTATGATGCAATAAAAGCTATATATCCCCTTCACTGTGTGAAATGAGCAAATGAAAGAGCTGTTTAGGAGTCTCTGCATTATTATAGGAGTCTCTGCATTATTTTTTTTATTTCACAGATGAGCAATAAAAGAGCATTCTGGCATCTACATCTAAGTTAGCGGCAAACTGTTTGGTCTGCTAATAGAGGGGAAATAATTAAGCTGGCACAAGCAAAGCCTCGCTGATTGGAACTAAAGCTTTCATTGAAGATACGATGCAGCCCAGTCGTTGGCAGACCTCACTGCTTCCACTGTTTGCGCTTTGCTTCTTGGCACTGTATTTTCTAACCAAAACCAACCAGTTGCCTGCCATTCTCTTCCAGGGACGCATGGAAAAAATGGCAATGAGTCAGAGTTCAGTCTTGTTCCTGTGTTTTCACCTCATCCCATTCTCTCTTGGTGCTAATGTGTTTTTTCCCGCCAAGTGCCACTGCAGCACAAAACATTCTGTAAGAGCACCTAATGTCTGCAGCTTGTACTTTCACAAACTATTTTTAAAAACCACACACAATGCTGCTCACACATTAGAAAATACTTGCCAGGTGCTAGAGTACATAATGAATAAAATGTTCCAGCTCATCTTTTCCTCATGCAGCCCTGTCTCCTACAAAAATACGTTCCCATACACCTAAACTGTGCTCTCAATTATGTTTAGAGGGAAACATATTTTCTTCCAGACCAAATGTTTTGGGTTTTAAATCCTTACAAATACGTGGTTACAGAGTCAAAAAAACTAAAATGCTACAAAATTACTTTCTTATGTTCAGGCAACAACCGTACTTTTTACACATGGGACACAAACAGCAGGCCCTACGGTGAAAGCACTGTGCTTTTTGACCTATTGACCACCCCAGCATAAAGGGACTCATGTGGACTCATTTGAAATGTTTTTGTGGTACTTCCAAAGCAAACGTAATCCACGACAAAATATGTTTCCCTGAAAACTTAATTCATAGTGCAGTTTTGTTGTACGAGAACATCATTTTTTGGAGACAGGGCTAATTCACTTGCAGCATTGTAATAGACTCTAATGGAGCAGAAATAGTCTCACTGGTTGAATACAATGCTGAATTGTCTTTGAGTTAGCGGAGTTCCTGCAGTCGCATAAAATTTTTCTATTACTAGTTTAAATATTTCCAACATGAAATTCTCCCAGTTGGATGATCAATACAAACAATAAGAAATTGTGTTAAAGTATGTTTAAAAGGTACACAACTTGATACAAAACTCGAGGAGTAAAGTCTACCACAAGTCCCTAAGAATGCAATAACACCAGCCCTATTTTTAGGCCTCTGCTAGAAAATTACATACCCATACTAAACAGAGTGTATTTCTGCAACTACAAGGTCTATTTGAATAATTCTGATGTTATAATAAAGGTAACACTTGTGAGATATGTTCAGATGTGTAAATATCAGTGTATATGTTACTGGTTAAGAGTAAATGAAGATGGCACACAGCTCAAATTGAAAAGTTTCAGGTTTGCCTGAAAAGAAAAGCACAAAGCATGATTATCTCTTTTGAATGATGCTAACGAAAGTTTAAACTCTCCCAAATCATAACACAATATGTGAACAGTCTCTGTGCAAAGTTTGACTTTGATAAAGTGAAGCAGAACAAAGTTAGAGAGGTTTTAGTACAGAGAGGTCAGGCGAGGTCAACCAAATTGAAATTTTGGAACCAGCTGTTCCATTGTAATTTTATATACTATATAACTATATATTTCACTTGTTTTATCACTAATAGTGTTCAATCTATCCAAATACAGCAGTTTAGCATCATTTTGAGAGCCTGAATCCTCTCTGAGCCTGTTTCTCATCTGAATTCCAGTTTCCCTGTGTGTATGTGGGCCTATCTTAGCCTATGATTGGTCGATTTCAGAAAATGAAACCTCTGAGTCCATACAATCGAGTGGGGGTAACGTGGGATTGATTGACAGAATCGTTAGCCAGTCAGAATCACAACCGCGCCGTCCCCACCTAAGTTAGAGTGACCCCCCTTTCTTCAGGAAACAGTTCAGAGACACAACAGGATATACGTTGAACACATATTTGAGTCGAAATAACCGGGGATTTATCAGTTCTCTTTACGAAATCAGCTTACGGTGAGGTGCAGTTATGATTTATATTGATAAAGCGGTTTGTGGTTCTGGTGCTTGTTTGCTCACAGCTCTGTAATGGTTTCACGGTTTTCCATGTTAGCCTTTAGCTTCTTCTTCTTAGCGCCTACCGGAGTGCGAGGTCGGCTCAGCAATGGCGAATAAAGAGTGATATTGTGGTAATTGTTTTAGATGCTTACATTCGTCGTGTAGAATTTTTTGGAGTGTGTAAAATGGCTTGGATGATATTGTTGCCCAGAATCTCTTCTTTAACTGGGTATATAACATGTGTGTAACATTCATTATATTCATTTCTGAAAAGTGCATTCTACGACACTCTCTTCACTAAACTTTCTCGCTGGAACCCCAAATGGTCGTCGCTCGGGTTTTAGAGATTGTATTTAAAAAAAAAAAAAAGTTGATCTGCTATAGTATGGTGGAATGTTTTATTTCATGCACTGTGGTGGTGAGTTTGACCAGACTTACTAAACTGCTTGAAAACACATGATTGATCAAGAATGAAGGTGAAACTTTTGTAACCAATGCTTATAACATGACCCTATTGCAGGGGTCTCTAACTGGCGGACCGTGGTCCGGATCCGGACCCAGACGCCGTTGTATCCGGACCCAGGACCTAAAACCGATAATAATAATAATGGAGAATTATTAAATCTTGACAGAGCGCTTCTATTTTAACCGGTGCCGCTTTTTCAGCCTTTACAGCACTTGTTCAGCGGTGAAGGAAACACGCCGACCAATGCGTTGTAAATCACATCACGTGATGCAGCTCAGCCAATCAAATATGAGTATTCTGACAAGTTTCCTGA
>NW_022281865.1:0-9405 GCF_004355925.1 Anarrhichthys ocellatus | reverse complement strand
TGCACCCATTTATCTAGCTATCTGGACATACGAACACACACACACACGCACACGCACACACAGCTGTGTGTGAAGCTGGATGGTTGTATTATCTAGAGAGAGACAATCACAAAGACACACACAGAGCTAAGATGTTCTCCGAGTGCAAAGCAGCCCTGAAAAGAGAAAGGCAATGCCCAGGAAATCATATAAATATATTGTGTGTGTGTCTGGGGGACAGAATGAGACAGAATGAGACAGAAAGAGAGATAGTTTAGACGACATGCAACTGTACCTTCTATGGCGTGGAGGTGCGTACACGTGAGGTATCCCACAACCCTCTGCTCCTGATGGGAGGTGCCCACGTGAACCTGCAGGGAAACCAGAGGCAAACGTGAGACGTGTTACTCCGCCGAGTTCAAACAGGCAACATCAAAAGCCCTCTGAGCAAGTGTCTGCGTGCGTTAAGCCCGCCAGGTAGCAACGCCACCTATTAGATTACACAAGGCCAAGGTGGAACTTTGTTGATCCCCCTGGGGAGATTACAGTCATTACAGCAGTCATTATTAAACTGCAGCTGTTGGGGTGCGTTACATAACAGCTGCAGTAGGGCAAGAACATGAATGAAAAATTTGCAGCATATGAAAATACATAGAAACAAATTGCATGCAGAGAAGTAATTATGTAATACAATTATGACTTCTGTATGATAACAGCTTATTATTACAAGACAATTATCTAATATTAAAGAGGTCCATCGCGATGATGGCATCTCTACACTGCAGTGGCGGGCCATGCATTTTATACCTAGGCCTTCACTGTTGTCTAGCAGCTGAAATACCTACAGCTGAAATACCACATGATGGCACCACAGTTATTATTAGTTTCTAAGGCTGTAACTATGTACGTATTAAACCGTTCGGTACGAGGCTTACATTACGTTTGAATAGTACTAGAGCATTTGGAAAATGCAGAAGCTTATATTCAGGAAAATATAATGTTTACTGCGCTCATGGAGGACAGTGGTTCTCAGCTGGTCTGGCTGTGGGACCCACCATCACTTCTTAATGACAAGCCGTGGCCCAAAGAGATCGTCTTATGATTTTACTTTCACAACATGAACATTGTACGTACTGCTCTGCAGTGTCTTTCCTCATCTCAGCCCCTTGTGTCATGGTGTGTGGTACATCTCACGCGAGTCAAAATGCCCATATTTGATTGGCTGAGCTGCATCACGTGATGTGATTCACTACCCGACTAAGCCTCTGCTGTTAAGTTTCGTTTCACGATAGTCACATGCTCGCCCACTGACCAATCACAGCGCACTCTGCACCTCGCGGCAGAGCTGCACATGGACACTGAGCTGCAGTGTCCATGTGTCCAGTGTCCAGCGCCTGCCGGCTAGCAGGCGCTGACACGTCAAAGAATACGCCCAACATGTCAAACTAAAGATCTGATTGGTTGAAGAATATGACAATCAACAATATCGTCCCCATTTACTTAAACTGCAAAGGGATTCACTTGTGAGTCTGCAGGCCTAGGCCTCTCTTCTTACCTAGAGACACAGAGGTGAAATCTGATTGGATAAAAGCTCTACTTAAAACAAGCTGCACTGGAAGCAGAGCAACTGAGGAAGACAGTAGCTGTGCAATGAGAAAATAAGATAATGTGTTTAGGCCAGCAGAGAAGGCCTTGCAGGCCCTGACGGCCCACCACTACACTGTAATAATCATGTAATATTACGTTACCTCATAAACAGTGGTGGAAAGTACCTAAGCACATTTCCTCAAGTTCTATATTTTAACAAATAATTAATTTAAATTGTTTTTGTTAAATGCCTTGATGAAGACATAAAGTGGTATTATTTTGTCTTTTTTATTATTATTTAGCCACTACAATAAAGGCGTTTTAATATTTCCTTCTTCGTTGTTATTTGTTCAAATATTTGGATTGCCCTCCTGATAATCCTGTTTCCTGTTCTCTGGTTTTTATATAATTAACACTTTTAGATTATAAGTAAAGTTAGGCATAATTGAGAGCGTGGCCACTTTGAGTGACATGTAGGTGTCGTTTGTGTCTCATATTTATTAGATAATTTTAAAGATTATGAGATATATGAAAAAGATCTCATAATTATGAAATTTAGCAGTAATTTCATGATTGCGTGATAAGAATTTTGGAATTGCGCAAGTCATATCCCATAGTTATAAGATCTATTACTCAATGGTAAGATACACATACTGTGATAGTTACTTAATTATGAGATAAGGGTCCCATTATTACACGATTCTTTTTTCATAACTATGAAATTGTTTGCTTGGGATTACGAGATCTAAATATCAGATCCTTTTCTTTGAATTATGAGATCTCCTACAAATTGCGAGATAGGAATCTTGAAATTATGGAAGCTTTTGTGATAATTGAGACATTGAGATATTGTCTCCAATTAGTTCTTTTTTTTGCTGGCTTCAGTGTGCTTCCGCGAAGACTACACAGCATCATATCTGAAAGAAACATATTAGATAGGATATGAGGATACGGAGAAAACAACAAGTGGATCATGTAAAAAGTCCAGGAAAACAAAATCATACAAAAAAAAGAACAAAAATTTGATCTCAAATTTTTGGAATGTAGCCTTTTGAAAAAAAATCTTGTGGCACCGTGTACACATTTAAAATGTATGGAATTTAAAAAAGAAATTCTCCTTTTTCTCTGCAGTGATTGTGCTCTGATCGCTGATTGCAGGCTGCAGTTGGGACATTAGCATGTATTTCACTGCAGTTGACTGACGTCTAAAAGAAGGTAAGACATGGCTAGCATTGCTGGAAACCCATTGTCTTATGTGAGCCCTGTTGTCTCAACTGATCAGCATCCAACATCCTGTCTGCAGTTCAGAAAAAAGTAGCACTGTAGTTTAGAGTTGTTTTTCGATACCAGAGTCAGAAATACCTCTGATACAGCAAAAAATGATTAGGTATCAGCGAGTCCGCGAGTCTATGCACCGATCTGATATCACATTATCATACCATTATAATTATATTGTTATGTTGTAATTATATTATTAGAATTATTATTTGCTCATTTACTCTACAAAAGAACAACATGCGTCACTCGCTACCCAACGCTACATTGTGAACAACAAAGTTTGCTAGCGTTAGCTGTTAGCAGCCGATGGCATCTCAGTCCTGCTTGACTAAATAACGGACCTAACAGCTAACATTAACGGAGGTTGTATTGAGTTGCATTATGATGCGTTTACGTTCTATTGAGTAAAAAGTAGCATTGGACAAAGGTACATTATAACACATCATGATGTGTTCTCATGAAAACTCATGAAAGGCGTGAAACCTATATAATAAAACAAATCAAGTTGTTTGAAGGATAATGTTGTCACAGCGACTGAAATAGATATGAGAATTATGACCTTTTAAACTTTTTTGTTTTTAAATGCACTGATATCAGATCAGTACTCCGTATCAGCCAATACACAAGTTCAGGTTTCAGAATCCGTGTTGGGAAGGAAAGAATGCTACATCTCTATTGTATTTCCGACATAAAAATGATGTTGACCACTATTTGAAAGCGGAAAAGATAGTTAGGTTCCCCTGTGACATTTGCAGTGTTGATATTTCATGCTGCATTATGAATGCTCCGCCACGGAGGAAAAAAATGTCACCTATTGATCACTGTAAACAAAAGGCAAAATGGAGATACAAGTCTCAAGCCATCTGCAAGGACGTCTGGTATTTACCCATCATTGCCAGCTTTTTCAAACGATGCTGCATTTAAAGAAAAAAATGAAGATGTATTGAAATGAGTTTACACTGGCAGGGAAAAGTAGTCCTGTCAACAAAAGTGAAGAGAGAGTAGCTGAAAATGCATGCCATTTATTTTGGAGTGTACATTCTGAAATGATGTGTGTGAGCTAAACACGGAGCTGAAGATTTTACCCCTCCATGTCCTTGTAGGCTTTATGCATTTTTCAGTACTGCCTCACAACCTCAATTTCTCCGTTCCCTGAGCCGCAGAGAGCGAGCAAAGCTGCGATGAATTGAACGCCACTCGACTTTTAATCAGACACCTTTAGTGCATCGGTGTTGAGTGAGGTCCCTCGGCTACACAGAAACGAGGCGCGGAGGACGGTGGTGGTTGGCAGCTCTGAAGGGCCGGTGGGTGGATGCAGACAGAGGACGAGGAGGCGGAGGAGGAGGAGGAATAAAGGGTGGCAAAGAAAGGGAGACGGTGATCGTGGGGTTGTTAGTTTGAAGGCGTTTGGGTGGAGCAGATCTATAACAAGACACAATACACCCTGTTGGACAGGAGTGTTGGACGAGGTGAACTGTTCTTAATGTAGCACCGTTCTCACAATTCATAGAATAGAATAAGCATGATTTATTACCAATGCACACTGCAAAAAGTTTCTATAAAAAAAAGACTATGCCAGTTGCAGCACAATAGTAATTTGGTGTTTATCCAGTTAATGAAAGCTTGACCAAGTTGCTGACCCAAGCAACTTATTTAAAGGGAAAGCAAAGCGAAAGTGCCCCAAATGTCCGTTGTATTCACATATTATATTTTAAATACGGTATGTAATTGTATGCACGATTCAATAGGTCAAAAAGTGAACTGCAAAGTAGCAAAATGGGGTTTTCAAAGTCTGAGACTGTGGGCCTCCTCTCAGACAAAGCTTAGCGTACTTGATTGGTTGGTATGACTATGAGATCATAATGATGTTATTCGTTATTTATTTGTTTCTGATCTGAATCACAGACACTAAGGTTGACTAAAAAAGGCTCTGTGGGCCTCCAAGTTAGCAAAATTAGCTAATTGCTCCACTGTGATCACTGTTGATATTCCTTCTTGTTATAAAATGATTGCTAGTGATTTGCTCCATTGTTAAAATAAAAAAGATCCATTTATTAACTTTAAATTGAGTGCTTGTTTAATGTTTAGTGCTATCTGAGCACTACAGTTACCCATTAGTTGTGTAGGATTTGGCAGCATCTAGTAGTGAGGTTGCAAGTTGCAACCAAGCGTGAAGGAGAACGATGATGGCTGACGCATAAAACATGAAAATGCGAAAAATAAGAACGACCCTTAATATAAAGCCAGTGTTGTCCATTCTGGGCTACTGTAGAAACATGGCGGCCAGCTCCGCGAAGATGACTCACTTTGTATGTAGATATAAACTGCTCAGACTATGGTAACGAAAACACATCAATTCTTAGTTTCAGGTGATTATATGCTTTTTTTAATCTATATATGGATGATCTTTCGAAAAAACTAAAAGAGTGTAAGACAGGATGTATGGTGGGGGAAAGTCTTGTTAATCACCTGATGTACGCTGATGACTTAGTGGTCCTGTCTCCTTATAGTGCTGGTTTACAGCAATTGCTCAGAGTCTGCTCACGGTATGGCGTGCAGTATGACATCAAATTCAACTCTAAAAAGAGTGTTATCATGATTGCTAAAACCAAGGAGGATCAGAAGCTACATTTTCCCTCATTTTTTATGGGAGGTCAAGAGCTAAATGTGGTGCACAAAATGAAATATTTGGGTCACATCATCAGGAATGACCTAAGTGATGATGACGATGTGCAGCGGCAGTGTTGCAAATTGTATGCTCAAGCTAATATGCTGGCACGTAAATTTCATAGGTGTACAGATGACGTTAAAACAGCTCTCTTCAGAGCCTACTGTACTCCACTGTATACAGCCCACCTGTGGTGCAGCTATAGTAAAGCCAAAATGAAAAAGATTCAGGTGGCATTTAATGATGTTTTTAGAATCTTGCTCAAGCTTCCAAGATGGACAAGTGCAAGTCATATGTTTGTGAGTCGTAATGTTCCCACCTTCCATGCTGTGTTGAGGAATTTTATTTACAAATTTAAATGTCGGTTAAATGACTCAGAAAATGTTATTATAAAAGCCTTAACTGATCCAACACAAAGTGACACAAGACATTCTTCTTGTTTCTGGAAACATTGGAACAAATGTCTGTATGTCACAACGAGTGACTTTTTTAACTGCAATGATTACACTTGTGTCTTGGTGTCCTCGTATTGTATTGTATTTTATATATTGTTGTTGTATTTGTTTGTTTTTTGATACTATATGGACTCATGAGTCTGAAATAAAAGTTGATTATATACTAAAGAAAATGTACACTCCATTTCTGCCACTAGATCCTCCTAAATGGTATACACCTTTAGGTCATTTATTTAACTTCTATGCTTTTTAGCTGCTTGATAATCCTTATTTTCCTTGTTACATCATGGATGTTACACCACAGACCCAGGGGCCCAAAGTGTCAGGGGACCCCCTGGCCTTCACCGAGAAAATGTCACTCAAAGAGACACGTACCAACCAGGAAGAGACTCAAAATGGACACAGAGAAACTACAAAGAGACACAAAAGGACAACAAAGAGATTCAAAACAACTACAAACAGACACATAATCACCACAAAGAGACAAAAAACCACAACAGAAAAAGGCTAAACAACTTTTAAGTGTTTTGGTGGTGGGGCCTTTGCATATATGTGCCTAGGGGCCCATTGTCTCACAATCCACCCATGTGTTACCTCAACTGACTTCTTTCACAGGGACTTGGAAAACACGTTTGCTGTGCGACGCTCGCATTTAGTCAAATCGATTTGAGTAATTTACGATCAGTTAATGTCTTCTGCAATGAAGAGAGAAGTCAGCATTTATCTCTCTGGTGAATTAGCCAAGCTACCCCACCGAGGAGAGAACTTTCATTTAGACATATGGAGACTGATGCCCAATAATGGGATGGCTGTTTTGGCTTGGGGTCTGTGAGGGGCTCATAAAAATCCTAAAAACTGCTATAAAGCATTAGCCTAATCAGCTTGACTATGATACCAAACACAATGCTCATATTGTGGACAGAAATACATTAAATACACGTTAAAGCAAAGATGGGGGCACTAATTCAATTTATCCTAATGGAATGAGTGTTTAGGGACAATGGGTGGGCTAAAAGAGTAGAAAAGGACTCGTCCCATTTGGTTAAATGCACTCATCAGATGGTACATTACCGTTTCTAATAATGTTGCGTATGATGTGAGTCAATGAAAATGTGTGAGGCTGTGTTGGTTTGCAGAGAACAGCTGACCCACGCAGACACCAAAAACCTGTAGTGTATACGTTATGTTCCATATTTCCATACATAATGACAATTGCAGCTTTAGTAATCCATATTTAATGGAATGGTTTGACATTTTTATACAAATATATAATATTTATCTCCCCCCGGTCTCTTTAACTCTGTCCTCATTCTTTCCCTTTCCTTTGCTTCCTCTCTCCCTCCTTCTCCTCTGCTCTACTCTCTCTATTAATATTTCAGGGGCTTATCTATGCTTCAATAAATGTGTGCACCCTGAAACTGACAAGAGAGACCTGAGGGGATTGTTATGTGTGTATATATGTGTGTGTGTGTGTGCGTGTGTACGCACTCACGCATACAAAAAACGAGTGGACTTTCAATGTGTTTACATTGTCTGTGGTCTGTGCAGAGGAGGAAGTTTAGATGAACACTCACTGGAGTTCTGTGTAGTGACGGAGGAGAGCTCGACCTGAAACAATTTATTCCAAAATGAATAGAAAGAGGATTTTTTTTACTCTTCTGCCCTGTATGAGTAAAAATAATATGAAATTAAATGAATTGCATTTCTTTGGAAATAAAACAGCAAATGAGTCAGAATGCAGGATATGAGATGCTGAAACTTCCAAAGACTTCCTCTCATTACAGGGCATTGAGACAGAACTGAGTGGAACTGAAATGAGCTGCGAGGCGATTTCACACTGGAAGCCAACCAAACCGGGCCGAGTTATGAAAGCCTGATTATGAAACCTCGAAGGCTGCTGTAACTAATTACTTTAACTTGACCATCAGATGAGGAGTGAGCCGAGATTTCACCACGCATTATTTGCATGGGTTTGATCGCTTCACTTGAAAACCAAGCAATGAAATTGTTGTGATGACAGATGGGTGGCAGAAAGCAGCAGGGTGACAGTTTTCCAGTCTTTTCAATATTTGCTGCTGTGAATCTTATGTCGGAAGTCAACTGAGACAAGTTTAAATCAAGACTTCAGTCATTCAAGACAAGTTGAAGTCAATTCTTGAGTCAATCAAGACATCTTTTTGTCATGTCTCAAATCACAGCTCAAGACAAGTTACAGGTCAGTCGAGATAATTTAATGCAAGTCTTGGATCAGTTGATAGAATTCCAAGTCGAGGCTTGAGTAAAAATGAGACATATCCACGTCAAGTCTCAAACCAGAAAGTCCAAGTCAACTCTTGAGTCAGTTGAGACAAGTCCAAGTTAAAGCTTGAATAAATTGAGAGATATCCATGTCAAGTGTCAAGTCAAACAAGAAAGTTCAAGTCAGGTCTTGAGTCAGTTGAGACAAGTTCCAATAAACTTTTGAGTCACTTGAGAATAGTCCAAGTCAGGTCTCAAGTCAATCAAGACCAGATCAATCCAAGGCTCAAGTAATTTGAGACAGGCTCAAGCCAGGTCAGTTGAGATATGTTCATTTAATTTCTTGGATCAGTTTATACAAGTTCATGTCTTTAATCAATCAAGACAGGCTCAAGTCAAATCTTAAGTTATTTGAGACAAGTTCTGAGTCAATCGCGAGAAGTTCAAGTCAACTCTTGAGTCAGTTGAGACAAGTCCAGGTCAATGTTTGAGTAAACAGAGACATATTCATATCAAGTCTCAAGTCAATTCAATTCAACAACAAGTTCAAGTGGAGTCTCTCAAGTCAAGTCACAGTTCAATTCTTGAGCCAATCAACAGGAATCCAAGCCAAGTCGTAAGTCCTTGAGAGTAAGTCCAAGTCAAGGGTAAAGCCATTGGGACTAACAAGTTAAACTGAAAGACTTACAAGTTGCAAGCCTTTCAGGTCCCTGATCGCTGTTTTTAATTCCAGTGACCAGTAAGTCCATAGCTCTGGAATCTCATGTTATTTATGTTGAAGAGGTGAGCAGAAATCTGACCCTTTAGCATGAAAACCACAAACAAACTGTATGAGCACCACTAAATATGAGTTGACTTTATTATCAAAAACAGTGAAAGAAGAACAGATGGTCTGACAGAAGTGAGCCACGATGCGAAGTGCCCAGTGTTTGATTAAGTTTTGCATTGGGAGTCAGGCTGAAATCCCTTTGGCCCTGAATAGGAAGGCAATTTCTGTCAATAAATTGAGTTGACCCCAAAAGTGAATAGTGGTCTTTTTGGTAAGGCCAGGGGTGGATTTGGGGAATTGACCCCTTGATTTCAATTCTATCCAATCTACATTTGAGTGTGTCCCTGTTTTGAAGCCTGATCCGTAGTAATGCAATCAAACTGTACACACACACACACACACACACACACACACACACACACACACACACA
>NW_022281864.1:0-9407 GCF_004355925.1 Anarrhichthys ocellatus | reverse complement strand
AAAGCCCCCAGGAAGCAGCTGGCCACCAAGGCTGCCCGTAAGAGCGCTCCGGCCACCGGCGGCGTGAAGAAGCCTCACCGTTACAGGCCTGGTACCGTGGCTCTGAGAGAGATCCGTCGCTACCAGAAATCCACGGAGCTGCTGATCCGCAAGCTGCCCTTCCAGCGTCTGGTGAGAGAAATCGCTCAGGACTTCAAGACCGACCTGCGCTTCCAGAGCTCCGCTGTTATGGCTCTGCAGGAGTCCAGTGAGGCTTACCTGGTCGGCCTGTTCGAGGACACCAACCTGTGCGCCATCCACGCCAAGAGGGTCACCATCATGCCCAAAGACATCCAGCTGGCTCGTCGCATCCGCGGAGAGCGAGCTTAAACTGTCTGCTGATCCACAAACCACAACGGCTCTTTTAAGAGCCACCTCACTCTCTCTGAAGAGCTCATTCCTCAACATTGTTGATAATATAATAATTATGTATAACATACCTTTTTGAATGCTGGTTTCTACACATACTTCACACATACTCGCCATAACGATCCTGTGCGTGTGTATTTCTGTAGTTATCTAAAAAGCAAATTGATAAACACTAGATGGGGTTAAGAGTATCCATGTATGTCACTAAAGTAGATTTATAGGCCGACACACAGGCAAATTATCAGAGTATAGTGCATGAAATGATTATATTTAATACCGTTGCTGTTAAACCGGAGACATGGATCAAATGCTTCTACTTTCTAGTTTATTTCTCTACGTCAGCCTGCCTAGATATTATTTTTTTAAGGTTATAAAATAGTTTATTGCCGAGTTTTTTGAAACATTGAAACTTTTTTTTCATGTTTGAAATTTAGAGGGCAAAATAGTTCACAACATTAGTACAAACATGGATGGATGAAGTGCTTCCGAAGTGCTCATATTGTCATGTGTGTCAGTGGAGACTGACCTTTATCTCAAGTTCTCCGTTATTGCTGTGCTAAAGAGCTTTAGCTTTTATTAGACATATGGAGTGAAATATATATGTACACGGCACAAAAGGCACAATAGTTTCAATGGTAGTCATTGAAACTATTGATACATTAGTTAAATGTTGATAGTGCACAGTTCTAACTTGCAAATGACCAATTATTTCATGAGATACAGTAGTGACTTCTTCAGTCCTCTAACCCTTTAGAGTCTGTCCGAAGCTGAGATAATGTTAGCAAAGTTAGCTTTGCATTTGATATTTCGAGCAGACGTCAGTAAATGTTCTAACATGTTACTAGTTGCTTTCAGCACGATGACGAGGTCAAAGCGGACAGGTTCAGCATCCACGTCAGTGGATAAAGACTGACGTCAATCTGGAATATAGCTAATGGCTAATTAAGCTGTTTTGACCCCTTTTTATTGATTTTTATAATTTTGTTTAGTTTGATATTTCATATTTTGTAGGCTTCACACAGACAATAAATACAGTATAACTACACTATGTAAATGTTCCCATTCCATGTTTAATTATAACAAAGGTAAGATAAATAAAAATACATAAATACAACGAGAGTAAACAAAGACTAATCAAAATGATTACAACAGAAGTTTTTCTACGTACAAGTCGCATCATTATTACCCGTGAGTTCTTTAGCAACATTTTAAAGTATCTTATTGAAAACTTCTCTCTTTTTTTAAACTTTATTTAATTTATATCAAATCTACAGTTTCCACAAATACATACATGATTCATGAATATACACTTTATATATAATAAATATAATATACACTTTCACAAGCCTATAAGCAACAAGCCTCATAACAGACATGAAGCCCTATAATGTAGTAGTTCAGCAGGTGGCGCTAACGAACCAAATAATGTAATTAACCATCATGAAAATCCAAAAGAAGAAGAAAAGCGCCCTCCTCCCCCTCCTATTGTCTTCTATCACGTCCTCAGGCTGGGTTTAAATAGGAGTGAACCAGCAGTATTCTTCATCTTGTTAAAAATACTTTGACCAGTGAAAATGAGCGGAAGAGGCAAAGGAGGGAAAGGACTCGGTAAAGGAGGCGCTAAGCGTCACCGTAAAGTGCTCCGTGATAACATCCAGGGAATCACCAAGCCCGCTATCCGCCGTCTGGCTCGCCGTGGTGGAGTGAAGCGTATCTCCGGTCTGATCTACGAGGAGACCCGCGGTGTGTTGAAGGTCTTCCTGGAGAACGTGATCCGTGATGCCGTCACCTACACCGAGCACGCCAAGAGGAAGACGGTGACCGCCATGGATGTGGTGTATGCTCTGAAGAGACAGGGACGCACTCTGTACGGCTTCGGCGGTTAAACTCTAAATCACACGTTTACTATAAACAAAAGGCCCTTTTAAGGGCCACACACTTACTCATCAGAGAGCTGGCTTCCTGTTCAAATCGGAGGTTATTTGAAACAGTCTCTTTTACAGCATCATTAGTTCAAGAGAAGTGAATGCTGCTACATATATAGCATATATAGATCAGGTTAAAGTCTTTGCTGATATTATTTAAAAATAAAACTTGTAGATGGATGCGTTGACTAATTTCTGTATAAACCATCATCTGGAAAAATAAATCATGAGTTGTGGGTCTGTAATATTCTTGTTAATTTAACATACAATTGGGGAAAAGCTGTTATAAGGACCCACAGCGACAGCTGTTGCAGACAGTAACCTGGAAGGTTCCTTATACAGTTGTATACTTGATCTTAACTCTTGAAGTCTGTGAGGCATACTAAACATCCTGGTGAGGTCACGTGACCGTGAGTTCATTTGCATACCAATGACATCACTTCCAAAATGGCTGCCTGGCTGGTCATCACATTTGGCAGAACTAGCTCATTTCAAAAAGCTTGTTTTTGTTAAGGTAAGTTTCAACAGATTTAACAATTCTAATGCTTTGATAACACGTCCTACATTATATCTAAACTCTTCTAACCAGGTTTATCAAACTAATTTGTCTACAAAGTTATGAAAATATTGTGACAGATATGTCACATCATGCTTTTAAACTTATAATTGTCTCAGAAAAAACAGTCACATTTGTCACAATAAGAAAAATGGTAATGAGCTGCTCAATTGACTTAACTGATTCAAATTTATTTTGATTAAAATATGTTCTGTTGAATTCAAAAGACAGTTGAACAAGTCTATTCGTCAAATTATGGAAGACAAATGTACATATCAGTAAAAACACAAGATGAAGATCATCCAAAGAGAAGACATTTTTGTCTTAAATATATTCTGTAAACGGGACACACAAATGACACAGGGCAATTTCACTTCTGTTCATCTCGCCTGCTCGTCAGAATGAGGAAACATCACGCCGTTGTTGTCGTAAAGCCTGCCCAAAGCAAAAAGCACCACCCTGCCCCCTGCTGGCCACAGGGTGGAATGCACACTCCATACACTGAAAGCACGTCAGTCCTTTATAAAATTATTATATTTCTAGCATATACAATGCTCACTCTAAATCTTTGTCTATCTTTGTTACCAATCAAAAATAGGCCAAGTTTAGTTTTTAAATGAGGAAAATATCTATACGTGAACGCCCAATGTGACATATGTTGCATTTCAGATCTCTGGTACTAGGGGTTAGTATTTAAAAAATATTGTCAGAAATGTGGTCCATTTAGTCAGATTTATTTATTTTTTTTTAGAAAACTTTATTTAATTTATATCAGATCTACAGTTTCCACAAATGCATACATGGTTCACGAGTATACAGACATAAGAACACAAAGACGGATACAAGAAAAAGTGCCGTGTGCTTGGGTCAAAAGTCCAACAAATGCCACGGGAGGGACTGGCTCTTATCAATAGTTCTCCTCCTGAGTTCAGTGACGACATGTTTCACCACCATGTTGCCGTCCATTACAGTCTGTTTTATTACCATTATACATCTGGTTTTCCAGATTTTGAAACGTGTGATGCTGACAATGAGCTGGTAAAGTTCTCTTTGTTTAACGGACGTCTTCTCATCAAACAGAGCAAACATCACAGATTTATAGTTCACATTGAAGACTAGGCCGAGGCTTTGAAGTGAGGCCCAGACCTGTTGCGCTCTGTAGCAGTCTATGAACAGGTGATTTTGTGTTTCGTCCTCGTTACAGTGCATCATGGGACATTTTTTCGTAGTGACATAGCAGCTCCATGACACAGTGGCTCTTACAGCGAGTCTATTCATTGCCATGAGCCATCGGACATCTGTGATGCTCTCCGAGAGATTCTTATCCTTCAATGTTTTTATTACTTCCTCGCCATTTGTCAAATTTTTATATTTAACGAGTCCACCATGTTTAAAATCGTTGATCTTTTTATAGATAGATTTGCTTGATAGACTCTTCCAGTCGATACGTTGGTGTTGATAGTGGTTAGTAAAATCTCCGTATAATAACTTGTAGTCAGGGCCCTGTCTCAGTTTCCCCTTTCTCTTCCTCCACATGGAGTCGTCTCCTAACCAGAGGGCGTTTCTGGAGATGGCAGCAGAGACATTTTTAACAAACGCAATATGTAATCTGACGCCGAGCTCTAGGGCCCCTAACCCACCGTACACTTTACTTTTATACAATAGTTCTCGTTTGGTCACTTCCCTGGTTGTGGTAAGTTCACACACTGTTTATTTAACTGGATGATCATTTTGTTGGATGGAGCAAAAATATTGGATAAAAAAAGTAGTTTAGATAAGATGAAAGTCTTGACTATATTTACCCTGGATTTGTAATTAGTATTTTTGTTTCCCCATCTTTTCACCTCTTCTTTAATTTCACACAACTTGATTTGAGTTTTTAATTGATCTCATGTTTTATGTGCTGTTCACAGTTAATCTACCAGAGAAATGTGAATTGGTTATGGTTAATGGTCACGGTCACGGTTATGGTCACAACATTGTTATTGTTGTGACAATAAATGCGCCGTTGATCTTTTAACTCAAAACTAGCGAACGTGTTGTTTAAGTAATAAAATACATCTTATTTGTATTTATGTTTTCTACATTACAACTTAAAGCTCATAGTCATAAATGGGATCATGCCAGGAGCCCCTGAATGCACCATTTTCTGCTGTTTCCCATTCTAGTTTTCTTATTAATTGCTTATAAATTGTTCCGGTGTATTCTTGGTCAGTACAGACCTCTGGGTGTTTACTGCCTTTCCTAATGTGGGAGAAAAATGTATTTGTGTCTTGAAATATATTTGTGTAAAATCAATCATACCCATAATTTGAAATGTACCCATGTATATTCATACTGTGATATTGGCCTGTATTATTGTCATATATTATCACGTCACTGAAACAGGGAGTCTAGTATAGCGGCCTTGGAGCCCGGGTGAAGATGGGGGATGACGTAGATAAACAAGTAGGGCAAGATTTCTGACGCAGGAGAAGAACGGGAGCTGGTCGCTGTGACGGGCGGCCAGAGGCGGAATCAGAAGAAGATGAGTGGGGAAGGAGGCTGTGGTTAATCAAAAAACCCTCTGTTATGACTTGTCCGAGGTGCACAGTGTAAATTCTTTAGGTGAAAGTTCAGAGGAGGAGGAGGACATCTCCGAAGGGGGGAGAGACTTAGGGTAGGGAGGTATAAAGTAATGTAGGCTACATTGCTATTGTGAAGTTAGTTGACTCCAGACAGCTCGGTTTACTTGTATACTTTGTGATGCAAATAAATCTGTTACTGTAATAAGTTACTGAGCCAGCCGTCAGGTATTAAGTTTTAACACAAGTCATAAAGTCAAAGAAGATGATCATCAACAGGGGAAAAACATGACAACAGTAAACGGGTTAGTTATCTACTGCCAGCAAAAGTCCACTTCTGGGTAGGATAATGTGCATTTAAATTTGCAGACTCACAAGCTACAAAGGTTGAAACGGCATCATTTTGATGTATTGAATGTTACAACAATAATACTATTAATAACAATAATACTTAATAATAATTAGTATTTAAGTTATTAATTGTAATAATAATAATGATGATGATAATAATGATTTTATTCATCAAGAACAAAATCTCCATCAGTGCTCACTTTAATCTTCAGCAGAATACTGTTTGCTATCAGCGAAACATTGATACTGTAACATTTAAAGCCACTCATGCTTCCCAAAACAAGCAACGTGTATTTGTCAGTGTGTTTGATCATTAATAGTATAACTATTTCTATTAAAAGTTATCATCAGCAGAGGACATGTTCACAGTGAGCAGCTCTGATAGGAAGTCTGGCTGAACTGCACCATAAGCCTCGACCATCATCAGTGTGTTTGCTGCTCCCAGAATAACTTCAGTTTATTAAACACTGATCAACATCAGATGCTTGTTTTTACATCGAGACTCTGAACAAACATGTGGACCAGTTGTGAAACGACTTTTGATGGAGCTCTGATGCATTTTAATTCATTTTTAGAGAGAAATGAGTGGGAAAAGCCGCTGATCAGTGCTGTCCACGGCGGTGAGGAGGTGAGGTTTGGAGGCTCCTCAAACACAACACAGAGATCATCAGAGCTCTACATGACTTCAATATGAAGAGACACTAGTCCGCTATCGGCTCCCTTCACCGTCAGCCTTCAGTACTTCTTCCACATTTAGTTTTGAGTCTTTATCAGTGAAGAGAAAACACAAGTGACTCTGCTTTCAGACTGCACTGAGGAGTCCCGGGCTGGGTTGAGTCTCCACGGTTCTCATGGTGTGTTTAAGTGCAGCCCCGTGCTCTGAGCTCTTCAACAGTCAGTCAGACTCTCGTGTTCTCGTGACTACTAACACATCAACGATAGAAAATGGCAGAAGTAGCTCCAGCTCCAGCCCCCGCGGCGGCCAAAGCAGCGAAGAAGAAGGTGTCCAGGCCGAAGAAGGCTGGTCCCAGCGTCGGTGAGCTCATCGTTAAAGCTGTGGCCGCATCCAAGGAGCGGAGCGGTGTGTCTGCTGCCGCCGTGAAGAAGGCTCTGACCGCCGATGGATACGATGTGGAGAAGAACAACTCCCGCGTCAAGACCGCCATCAAGAGCCTGGTGACAAGGGGGACTCTGGTCCAGACCAAGGGGACCGGGGCCTCTGGCTCCTTCAAGATGAGTAAGACGGCTGTCGAGAAACCGGCAAAGAAAACCGCTCCTACAGTCAAGAAGCCCGCAGCTAAGAAACCCGCAGCGGCCAAAAAGACCAAGACAGCGGCGGTAAAGAAACCAGCAGCAGCCGCTAAGAAATCACCCAAGAAGGCAAAGAAACCCGCAGCGGCCAAGAAACCCGTCAAGAGCCCAAAGAAGGTAGCCAAGAGCCCCAAAAAGGCCACCAAGAGCCCCAAGAAGGTGGTCAAAAAGGCCCCCGCAGCCAAGAAAGCCCCCGCAAAGAAGGCTGCCAAGCCCAAAGCCAAGAAAGCAGCACCCAAGAAGAAGTGAGGTGTTATCAGTCTGAAGTACCAACGCTCCTACAAAAGGCTCTTTTAAGAGCCACCCACATCTTCATAAAGAGCATTCTCCTGTTTATTCAGAAGTTATTAAGAGCAAACGATACTGTTAATTAATTAACAGTAGTTCATTAAAACAAAAGTTCAGTTTTGTGAATTGCGTGCATTTGTAAATGTATGTAAACATGTTTTTTATAGATATTTCATTAAGTGTAGATTTATGGGCAGAAATGACAATTGTATCAATTTTAAATGACCTGGGGTATGATTTATAATACAGTGATAATGAGCAACCCAAATGTTTGCGTACGTACAAAGGAGGAAATGCACGTATACAAAAAAAAACCAGATTTTTTAAATGCCAGTGCGCAATTTCCTTTGATAAATCCCCAATCAACCTGTAAATGTGCGCTGCTGGTTCAGCCTCACGTCCCGCCCTCTACACACGTCTAACCATAGACGGTCAGTGAATGAACCTCATGAATGTTGATGCATAGAAATGAGCTGCTGATCAGTGGACACTCGTTCCCTCCCAATTCTTCTATTTACGCACTCCTAACAGTTCCAGAGTGTCCATCATGCAGCATTACACGTCACGAGTGTCACCGCAGTATTTATGTTTACAGCAATCACACTGATCCACCACCCTGGATATCAGTTTAAAAAAAAAGAAGTTCGCTAGAACACAATTTGTTTTCACGGCATCATGATTAGGACTCATGAAGATATGGAGGGATCGGGCGGGAGCTGTCACTGGCTTTATTTCCACACGTTGTTGATTTACACAATCGTTACGTGCAGGTGATGAAGATGAAGGGGAGTGACTTCACTGAGCTCTGATTCAGTTTGTGTACAGTATGCTGCATCTGTCACTATGGAACACACCATGAATGAATAAATAAAGTTGTGTTCACTGCGATTTTACTCAGAAACTCAATGAAACTTAAAATCATAATTGGTGATATATGCACATTAGAAGATTATTGCTCTGTTTCTGCCGTTTTTACAGCCGATGATAATTTACTCAGCTGACCACGAGTGTCGGTAGTTCGGCCCTCTCCTCTGCGCGGAAGAGAGCAGATTTGATTTGAGGTTTGGTTTATATCTTTTAAAATGTAAATATGCTTCTTGTTATGGCGCACCTATGGCCATCATTATACCTGTAATGTCTCGTATTTCTTTTAGTCTGGCTTCAATTTCCCACCTCACCATCTGCGTCACTAATTTCCCCGGATCTTCAAAATGTGCATACCAGTTTCTGTACAGGTGCGCACATTCTCCCGTCAAGTTTGTTTTCATAGATCACAACGTTTGCGTGGGAAGTTGCGTACGCCTCTTGGTAATTGAATTTAGCTGCGTCTTAAAAGCCTGGGGAAAAAAAGCAGCAACGCAGATCATTTAGTTAGATTTTTTTCATTGAGACTGTTCCGTTTAACATCGCACCAGAAATGCAGAAAGCTGAGGCCCATGTACACTAGTAAAAATGTCTTTAAATTGTAAAATACAATGCATATGTGCCAGTTTAGATATATACTCTACATGTTAGATTTAACTTGACAATGAATGGGATCAAGTGTTGTAATGGGTGCAAGTGGATATAGACCTATAGACATTTTTGCACCAGTAATGCACTGCAGCAATAGTACAATATACAGTAAAGGCAAACTGTATATAAAATTGCGCTAAATACCGAATTGGTTTTGGACGGTTTCTTTACAATAATGTGTGAAATCGGACATTGAAGGGATGCTACCCAAACTTACATAGCGTCACACCATACATTCAATACAGTTACTCAAGTTGCTATATTGCATTGATGGTTAAGACACAGTATATTGTTCAGGTCTTTGGGTTTAAACAACGGTTCAGAAATAACAGTTTGCCAACTTGCACCACTACCATAATAACAGTATATTCAACATTAAAGCCAATTCAGTAGTTATTACTCCAGTGTAGTTCATTTAATTGAACCGCTTTCCACCTTAGAGACTCATCTTTAGATGAAGTGGGTGGCTCTTAAAAGAGCCTTTGTGTT
>NW_022281863.1:0-9383 GCF_004355925.1 Anarrhichthys ocellatus | reverse complement strand
CCTCTGAGTGTCACGAAAGATCTGAAGACAGTCTCACTCTGCTGACACACAAGAACCCCCCCATGGGAGAGAAACCATTTGGCTGCTCACTTTGTGGTCAAATATTTAATGAGCAGGAAAGCTTACGTTCTCACATGACACGTCACTCAAGGGAGAAACCTTTCCGCTGCTCAGTGTGTAACACAGACTGCAGTGACAGCGAGTCTTTGGTTCAACACATGAGGATCCACACGATGCAAACACGGTTTAATTGCACAATTTGTGGTGAAGAGTTTGCATGGAGGAGATATCTGACAAAACATCTGGAAGTCCACAAAATCTACAGATGCAGTGTTTGTGACCAAAGGTTCACTTGGTGTAAACAGCTCAAAGATCATAGATGTGTTGGTCGTCGTTTCTCACAGCTTCATCAAACTCAGACTGAGGAGAACAGAGAGGTAGAACCTCCAGCCAGCAGCTCAACTGACCAGATGAAAATAGAAGGTGATGGAGAGGACTGTGGAGTACCAGAACCAGACAGGAACCCAGATCTAGAACCAGATCCTGATAACAAGACTGGAGACTCTTCTGACACTGATAACAGTGATGACTGGACGGAGACCAGAGAACCTCAGTCAGGTTTAAACTCTCTGAAAAATGATGAAGTTTCTGTCAGTGATTCAAGATGTAGTGCTGGAGAGAAACCATTTAGCTGCCCCGATTGTGGGAAAATATTTAGGAAAAGGACACATTTGAAGATACACTTGCGATCTCATACAGGGGAGAAACCATTCATTTGCTCAATTTGTAAGAAATGTTTTTCACAGAGTGGAAATTTACAGAAACACATGAGAATCCACACGGGTGAGAAACCGTTCAGCTGCTCTGAGTGTGGGAAAAGATTTGGCTCCCAGGAAAGTCTGAAGAAACACATGAGAATTCACACAGCAGAGAGAATATTCAACTGTTCACTGTGTTGTAAAAGATTCCCTGGCAAGTGCAACTTGAATGAACACATGAGAAACCACACAGAAGAGAAACGATTCAGCTGCAGTGTTTGTGGCCAAAAGTTCACTTGGTTTTATCAGCTCAGGAAACATAAATGTGTCGGTCATCAGTCCTCACAGCTTCATCAAAGGCAGACTGAGGAGACCAGAGAGGCAGAACCTCCAGCCAGCAGCTCAACTGAACAGATGGAAACAGAAGGTGATGGAGAGGACTGTGAAGGACCAGAACCAGACAGGAACTCGGATCCAGATAGACATCCAGAACCAGATACTGTTGACAAGACTGGAAACTCTTCTGAACCTGAACCTGAGACTGATGACTGGAAGGAGACCAGAGAACCTCAGTCAGGGTTGAACTTCAAGCACAAGAATTCGTACAGGGGAGAAACCATTTAGTGTGTTTGTACCAAAAGTAATAGTCTGTCGTCGTCGTCGGTCAAAACGCATAAATGTGTCGGTCATCAGTCCTCACAGCTTCATCAAAGTCAGACTGAGGAGAACAGAGTGGCAGAACCTCCAGCCAGCTCAACTGAACACATGAAGGAACAATATCAATGAGCGCTTGTATGGATTTCACTCCTTTACTTTTACACTACTATGCTATTTTACAACTTGTTGGTAAGATTATATTCACAGTAGGATTTTTTTTCGGGATGCATCAAACGCTTTCAAGAGTTAATAATACAATTTTACAAGCCAAATCATAGTTGTGTAACGGTACACAAAAATTCATGGTTCAGTATGTTTTTAGTCCAAAACGGAAACCCCCCCCCCCCCAAAATGCAGAAAATAGCTTTTTTTTTGGATGAAAAACAAACAGAACTAACTATTTCTTTATTTAGTCAAATAAATACTTTATGTTACCATCATTTGTTGTGTCTCTGCCGTATTTGTCATGGCCTAGGAGCCGGGTTATGACAGTGGGGTCCCACAGGGATCAATCCTGGGTCCTCTTCTTTTCTTTATTAATATAAATGACCTAGTTTTTGTCTGCCAAACTATTTACTATTTAATTTGCTGATGACACCAGTCTGTTTCTATCCAATAAGCATACTTTGAAATTCTGATGAATGTAACTAACACTGATGTGTAGGGATCCAAAATAGTTTAATGTAAAGAAGTTGTCTCTTAATATCAACATGACTAATTTTATATTTGCATCTTAAAATAAGTGACTGTAGACATGAGGATGAGATAAACATAGATTGTTTACCCATCACTCAAGTTTCTAGTCCACGTTTTTTATTATCAGTAAACGGGGAAACATGGACCTCAATGTCCTCAATCACGGAGTCAAGGACTGTGAGACGCACTCCCTGCAAGACTTTCAAGTGATGTAACAGTTTAACGTTAACCATCACAGTGTAAATAAAGTTTTAACGTTAACCATCACAGTGTAAATAAAGTTTTAACGTTAACCATCACAGTGTAAATAAAGTTTTACTGACGATGGTTCTCCTCCAATATTCAGTAGAACATGTGTTTCTAGTCTCTGCTCTCTGATAATGTTACTTTGTAAACTGGTGATGAACTTGAATAAATCCAGTAGTTTGAAGGAGATGTTTTCACAGGAATATAAAATAGATATTAGAGATGAATTATGACATCTTCACTCTTCGGTCACCTTCACCTTTGTTAAAATCCTCCTCGGTTATTTTCTGTGTAATAAATACGACTCGTAATGTAGAACAATGTTAATCAATGTTTAAAAGACATCATCTACTTTTACTGTATAATGATGTTATACTTTGAAACTAATTATTTGTATTCAACATTTGAATTGGTTGAGTTTATTTTCTTTGAAAGTCTTCATGTCAACTGGAAGAGAAGACTAAAGTCCGATTGGACACAAATATCACTTTTATTACATGAGAAGTTGTGATTTAAGTTTTTCAAATAAAGCTTTGAATGTCTGTCATGTTTTATGTCGTCGCCCTAAAAAAAAAGGGGAATGTAGTTTCTGAAAGGCTAAACAACAACAAGATGGAAGCAGAATATTTAGTATTTATTTTGGAAATAATTGTATCCATCTTTTTACAATGAATTTTGACCTTTGACCTGAGGATATTAATTGCTCAAACAAAGACATTTGACTTAGACGTTAACAACTTAAAGGTGACATATGTGCTAATATTTTAATCATAGATTACAGTTTTCAGTATTATTTGTTATATTGTAATATACATAATTTACATATTTCTCCAGTGGCGGCTGGTCAATAGAGGGCGCTAGGGTGCCGCCCCACCTTGAGCCATAACAAATACAATAAAATAAATAATAATAATAATAAACTATACGAATTGTCAATATTTGTGTTTTTTAAATAAGGAATCACCAGTAATATGTGTAAAATATGATATCTGCGGTAAATATATGCTTTTCCTGCACGTCCTCTCCGCGTGCGCACATCAGCAGCTCTGGGGCGCTGGAGAAACTGCCCCAAAGAGGCGGGTCTATGAAGCAGTTCAGCCAATTGCTGGTTAAAGATATAAATGTGTGACATACAATTTAGCCAATCAGTGTCCTCAAGTAGATTCAGCTTGGGGCAGAATCGATTCTGTGAATATTCTGTGAATAATATCATATGATATACATTATTATATTATACTGATTATTATTATATGATATATTATTATTATTATATTATACTGAGACTATAATAAGATGTCCTGACGTGTTTATCAAAGTGTTACTTTCTGCTTTTCTTCATGTTGGAATAAAGGTTAAATATTTAACTGTAAAGTATTAACACGTGTTTGATACCTTAATGTTTTTGCATTAAATCATTCTGGGATGTTTGCTGACATTGATTGATGTGGCTCAGCCCTACAGAGAACATGTTTTGTTGTTTAATTGTAGTATAATGCTCATATTTTTACATACTTATTTATAATTTCTCTGTTTATTCTTGAATGGGATTAACTGTAACGTAACACAATTCACTTTTATCAAGTATTTCTGAATCTATTTATTCATAGTTTCTAAGTATAGCTGGATATATAGATAATATATAAATAACTGTAGTGCAGTAAAACAAGTACAATAATTCCCTCTGAGTAAAATAAGATAGAACTAAAATGAATTCACACAAAGATTACAAGAGAAGAAATGCAAAAAGAATAGAATACAAATATAAATGTATATGAACAATAAAATGAAACAAGTGTAAAAGCAGTAATACTGACGTAAAGTAGAGAAGCAATAACAGCAAGGTTAGAAAAATAAAGTAAAACATTAATCTAAAATAGAAAAATTAAATAAAAGAGTAAAAATACTAAGTGTATAAGAAGTGATACTGACACCAGCAACTAATGGAAACTAAAATATAAATATTGTCAATGATGTTAAAAAGTAGTAAAACGTTATATTACACATAAATGAAAATAATATTGTTGCTCGTGTCAAAAAAGTATTAAGTAGCATAATATGGGAATATTCAAGTAAAGTTGTACTTGAGTACTGCACGTACAGGAAAATGTACTTCGTTACATTCCACCACTCATCTCATCAAAGGACTGCGGGTCAAATCAACTTTTAAAACGCTGTTTTATTGTGAAGGCCAGAGGAGCGTACCGGAAGTGTTGCTAGTGCTTCCGGGTCTCTCTGTTCTCTATATCGAGAACACAGTTAGCATGCGGATGTGTTAGCATGTCATCTGAGTGTCAATAAGGACACAAACACAGTGTAGTTTTCTTTGGTCTTCTTTCACTCGATCTGTGGAAAATGTCCACATTTCAGGATGTTCAACATGTATTCAAACGGCGGCTCGCGGACCTCTGATTGGACATTTGGAGACAACAATATCCGGATATGAAAAGGAGAAAAGTCCTGGATGTGGTTTTAAAGGCCGACATGGAGCTGCGGAGAGAAGCAGGTTGGTTTTCTTTCTCCCGCTGGAAACATCTGTACTGATCATGTTGTCTGTGCTAAGCTAACGTTAGCAGTTAGCCTGTTAGCTGCTAGCTCCTGCTAACAGCTTCTACTGCGTGTTGAGGATCGATTGTGATTAGGAGCAAAGTAACGAAGTACTTGTACTCAACTACTCTACTCAAGTACCAACAACAGGTACTTGTACTTCACTTGAGTATTTCCATTCTCTGCTACTTTATACTTCTACTGCACTAGCTATATCTCAGAGACACTGAAGCAGTAGTCTGATTTTTAAGTACATCTTCAGTTAAAGTACTAATACCACAGTGAGTTCCTATAGTTACTGTGGTGTCTTCAGCGTTTTTCTCAAAATCTTCTCACAGAACTGAATTTATTTAGTTTTTCTGTCTCCGTCTCTCAGCCTGCAGTACCACTCTCCGCCTGACCGGTAGCTGGTGTACCGGCGGGGGCGCTGTTTTACAGAAAAATATGAAATACTATGACATTTAATGTTTATCTCCATTACTACTACTGCTACTACATATAATACTATTGCTTATATTATTGCAGCTTCTACTACTAATACCATTGATACTTCTACTAATACTACTACAGTACTGTTACTACCACTACTACTGGGCACAATATCAAAGCCCCCCCCCCCCCCCCCCCCCCCCTACCCGGTTCTACCCAGAACCGGTGTAACGACCCAACTGGTTTCTGTACCGTTGTGTTCGGCTAACTTCAGGTTTGTCTGATCGTCACCGTTTAGTCATATTTATTTATCATGAAGCGTAAAGTGGTTCATACGACCGGAGACTCAGATACTCTTCAATCAAACCGTAGTTTTAAATCGGACCACAACAGAATGTTACCCGGACGCTGATGTACTACTACATCAATAAGTACCTGGAAACACTGTGACGTAACTGCTGGTAGAGTAGAGAGGCCCCTCCCCCAACAAAATATGTATCTAATATATAACAAGTTCTAAATGAGTAAAAACCTGTTCAGAGTTACTGCTACCGGTACTTTCTTAGTTCTGGAGTGAGACGCTGTCTCTCTGTCTCTCTCTCTGTCCCCCCCTCTGTCTGTCTCTCTCTCTCTCTCTCTCTGTCTCTCTCTCTCTGTCTCTCTGTCTCTCTATCTCAGGTATGTCAGGTAACACCAGTGATGTCATATGTTAGTGATGTCATACGGAGTTTGATTGAGAAGAACAGGATCATCAATGAAAGATAATTGTCGGGATGAGAATCTATTTTAAAGATTTAGGAACTTCTTGTGTCGCTGCTTAAGAAAGACTATTTGTTGACACACAAGAATAATCAAGCAAAGTCTTTTTTCCTCACAATATGATGAAAAAGAACCAATAAGAGTACTAGTACACATCCTTTCCATAGATCCAAAGCAATGGACTGGGCTAAACTCGCACAACTACACAACCAGCATCAGTGTTCATGTTACAGTCTCCTAGCCCCAGAGGGGACCGGTCCAGTCTTAATAATCCGGTGTTAATCATCTAGCTTGTTGTATAAGTACTGCTATTCCAGCTGATTAGCGGTGTACCGGTATCTGGTCCCATTCGCTGCTCACGTCCTCGTAAAACTACTCCGCTTCATCGGCACCCGATGTCGCCTCGGCACCGTGACATCAACCTCTCATCGGCTGAGCATACGTTATGTATAGTTATGATAACCAACTCTGTTTACAATTCTCATAGTTTCCTCTCTTATAAACTGGATGTTAATGTTTCTGCCTCTAAAGTTTATCTCAACGACAACACAGACCTCCAAGAGGGGGAAGGAATGCCCCCCCCACCTGAGGTTAATCCAATCCATTCACTTATTATGTGCGTATATATATATATATATATGTATATATGTGTATATATATATATATATGTATATATGTGTATATATATATGTGTATATGTGTGTATATATATATATCTATATATATATGTGTGTATATATATATATGTATATGTGTGTATATATATATGTGTATATATATATGTGTATACATACAAATTTCAATTTTTGAGCTGCAAAGTCGTCAAATCGCAGTGTGAACTCTGTGCCAAGTGCACCCAGTGTATCGGCAAAATGCGCAGTCGGGAACACAGCGGTGGAAACACGGTTTGTCATTCTTTGGCAACACGGAAAGTGACCCAAGTTTCCTTTCTGCATCTGAGTCTCCCACAGGCGCAGCTTGGCTTGGAAAGCTCTCATTGCGTCACACGTCTGTGATCACACGTCCCCGTCCCTGAAGCTGGAGGTTCACCGCAGTGAGATGCCTCGTTGTGTCACACAAAAAGGCCAGCTCACATCGCCACTTTTCGTCCCGGAGCTCTGTGGTGTCTTTCCCTTTGCTTTCCAAAAACTGGCAGATTTCGTCATGCAACTCAAAACATCTATTCAGCACTTTCCCTCGACTTAGCCATCGCACCTCGCTGTGATGGGGCACCTCGCTATGTTCACAATCGATCTCCTCAAGAAAAGAGCGAAATTGGCGGTGATTTAAGCCTTCAGCTCTGATAAAGTTAACCGTCTGTGTTACGGTGCTTATTACATGTTCCATTTTGAGAGCTTCACCACACAGCGTTTCCTGGTGGATGATGCAGTGATACGCTGTCAGCTCACCTGCACATTTGTCCCACTGCTCTCTCCCTCGGTAAAAGGCCGGCCCGATTTAACTATTTCTTCGGCCACAACAAAACTAGCTTTCACGGCAGCCTCACTTTGGGATTTTGCCTGTGTGAACATAGTCTGTTGTGACACCAGCGTCTTTTTTTAACTCCTCTACTTTCTGCTGTCTGTCCAGGTGCTCGTACTTGTCTCATAGTGCCGTCTTAAGTTATATTCTTTAATTACGGCCACACCTGCTCCACAAACAAGGCAAACTGGTTTACCGCTAATGCTGGTAAACAGATACTCTGCTTCCCACCTGTCTTGAAAGCCCCTGTTTTCAGAGTCCACTTTTCCTTTGGCCATTTCTTTTTGATGGCTTATTTAAATTAAATGAAACGTTAGAGCGTAGATGACTGCTGACCTCTGATGTGTGCGCGGCGGCAAGGTGCAGCTGGGCAGTGCTGCCAACTCCTCAGTAAGGAAAGTAGCTATTGGCTGTCCTCAGTCTAATTTGCATAACTGTAAAAAGTGAGTAAAAAACACCATAAATATGTTTAGAACTACAAATGTACTTTCTTCTGTTGATTCTTTTTAAAAAAAAATTATTTTGCCATTGAAATAGGCCATTACTTCTTATGGACCCCATTGTTAATCCCCGTCATAACGAAGGCATTGTCAGCCCGTATACCCAGAAGTTTCTCTGTTTGGGAAGAAATACACCTCTACATCCCACTCCGTAAGGCAGGAAAGGATGGGCGGTGGCCATGCGCAATCCAATTGCAGTCGGACGCGAAGAGAGGTTGTCTGCTCTCTGCTCTGACTGCAGCGCGAGGCTACCGTGACAGTAACCGTCTCTGAGTGCTTTGAGGAGGCTCACGGTCGCACCCGCTGCTCGTTCACGACAGTAACTGCAGAACGGTACGTGCTTTCACGTCAGAGTCAGAACACCAGAGAAGTCGCTAGATTTGTCGCTAGTAGCTTTTGCAGTGTCTTCTGGGACTTTTAGTATCAGCTGTGTGCGTCCTATTGACCGGCGGGCCAGTTACGATAGACATATGATATTTTCTCGCGGGCCGGATATAATTGTACCTCAATTGCCTTGAGTTTGACATGTCTGCTCTAAGACATCTGTCTTTTATCACCCTTGTTTATAACTGGGAGTCCTCAAACCTTGAAGTGTTATCTATGAAAACAAAGAGGGTCAAACCACCAAATGGGCTGACAATAGAAACGGGTGAATAAATCACAGTAGTAAAGTACTAGCACAGGAAACTGTTCCATCACAGTGGTCCATTGTTATTCATTGTAGTCTTCATCACATTCTTTATTTATCCTTTCATTTTTTAAATTCTATTTCGTTAGTCTAATAAATATTCCGTTTATAAAGAACTTCATCATTTGATTCGTGTGTCTATGAAATAATAGGTCCCTGTTCACCATGTCAAGAACTCCGTAGCGACCCTGAGATTAAGATTTAGTAGATTAATATAGAATTTTGAAGTTTTCCCTATTTTTCCAAAATTGGGTGGCGTCCTAAATTGAGTCTAAAGTTAAATTCCCTTACTTATATTAATGTCTTATCGTGAAAGCTGAGTACCATCATTTTTCATTCAAAGTTATAGGATTATGATTCATAATTGAGTTATAAATACTTAACATATTATATTAATTCATTATTATTTAATAAAAGTGGTATTAGCCATCACGCTACAGATACAAAAACATCATAAAAATGTACTTTTTTAGCTTGACTTAACATTAACTGGTTTTCCTTCAATGTGTGTTTCCTGTTTTCCTGCAGACGTCCAGCAGCTGTTGGTGGTTAAAGAAGAGGTTCCCTCTGAGCAGCGGGAGTGGAGCTCCAGTCTGGACCAGGAGGACCCAGAGCCCCCACACA
>NW_022281862.1:0-9411 GCF_004355925.1 Anarrhichthys ocellatus | reverse complement strand
TGCACCCATTTATCTAGCTATCTGGACATACGAACACACACACACACACACACGCACACGCACACACAGCTGTGTGTGAAGCTGGATGGTTGTATTATCTAGAGAGAGACAATCACAAAGACACACACAGAGCTAAGATGTTCTCCGAGTGCAAAGCAGCCCTGAAAAGAGAAAGGCAATGCCCAGGAAATCATATAAATATATTGTGTGTGTGTCTGGGGGACAGAATGAGACAGAATGAGACAGAAAGAGAGATAGTTTAGACGACATGCAACTGTACCTTCTATGGCGTGGAGGTGCGTACACGTGAGGTATCCCACAACCCTCTGCTCCTGATGGGAGGTGCCCACGTGAACCTGCAGGGAAACCAGAGGCAAACGTGAGACGTGTTACTCCGCCGAGTTCAAACAGGCAACATCAAAAGCCCTCTGAGCAAGTGTCTGCGTGCGTTAAGCCCGCCAGGTAGCAACGCCACCTATTAGATTACACAAGGCCAAGGTGGAACTTTGTTGATCCCCCTGGGGAGATTACAGTCATTACAGCAGTCATTATTAAACTGCAGCTGTTGGGGTGCGTTACATAACAGCTGCAGTAGGGCAAGAACATGAATGAAAAATTTGCAGCATATGAAAATACATAGAAACAAATTGCATGCAGAGAAGTAATTATGTAATACAATTATGACTTCTGTATGATAACAGCTTATTATTACAAGACAATTATCTAATATTAAAGAGGTCCATCGCGATGATGGCATCTCTACACTGCAGTGGCGGGCCATGCATTTTATACCTAGGCCTTCACTGTTGTCTAGCAGCTGAAATACCTACAGCTGAAATACCACATGATGGCACCACAGTTATTATTAGTTTCTAAGGCTGTAACTATGTACGTATTAAACCGTTCGGTACGAGGCTTACATTACGTTTGAATAGTACTAGAGCATTTGGAAAATGCAGAAGCTTATATTCAGGAAAATATAATGTTTACTGCGCTCATGGAGGACAGTGGTTCTCAGCTGGTCTGGCTGTGGGACCCACCATCACTTCTTAATGACAAGCCGTGGCCCAAAGAGATCGTCTTATGATTTTACTTTCACAACATGAACATTGTACGTACTGCTCTGCAGTGTCTTTCCTCATCTCAGCCCCTTGTGTCATGGTGTGTGGTACATCTCACGCGAGTCAAAATGCCCATATTTGATTGGCTGAGCTGCATCACGTGATGTGATTCACTACCCGACTAAGCCTCTGCTGTTAAGTTTCGTTTCACGATAGTCACATGCTCGCCCACTGACCAATCACAGCGCACTCTGCACCTCGCGGCAGAGCTGCACATGGACACTGAGCTGCAGTGTCCATGTGTCCAGTGTCCAGCGCCTGCCGGCTAGCAGGCGCTGACACGTCAAAGAATACGCCCAACATGTCAAACTAAAGATCTGATTGGTTGAAGAATATGACAATCAACAATATCGTCCCCATTTACTTAAACTGCAAAGGGATTCACTTGTGAGTCTGCAGGCCTAGGCCTCTCTTCTTACCTAGAGACACAGAGGTGAAATCTGATTGGATAAAAGCTCTACTTAAAACAAGCTGCACTGGAAGCAGAGCAACTGAGGAAGACAGTAGCTGTGCAATGAGAAAATAAGATAATGTGTTTAGGCCAGCAGAGAAGGCCTTGCAGGCCCTGACGGCCCACCACTACACTGTAATAATCATGTAATATTACGTTACCTCATAAACAGTGGTGGAAAGTACCTAAGCACATTTCCTCAAGTTCTATATTTTAACAAATAATTAATTTAAATTGTTTTTGTTAAATGCCTTGATGAAGACATAAAGTGGTATTATTTTGTCTTTTTTATTATTATTTAGCCACTACAATAAAGGCGTTTTAATATTTCCTTCTTCGTTGTTATTTGTTCAAATATTTGGATTGCCCTCCTGATAATCCTGTTTCCTGTTCTCTGGTTTTTATATAATTAACACTTTTAGATTATAAGTAAAGTTAGGCATAATTGAGAGCGTGGCCACTTTGAGTGACATGTAGGTGTCGTTTGTGTCTCATATTTATTAGATAATTTTAAAGATTATGAGATATATGAAAAAGATCTCATAATTATGAAATTTAGCAGTAATTTCATGATTGCGTGATAAGAATTTTGGAATTGCGCAAGTCATATCCCATAGTTATAAGATCTATTACTCAATGGTAAGATACACATACTGTGATAGTTACTTAATTATGAGATAAGGGTCCCATTATTACACGATTCTTTTTTCATAACTATGAAATTGTTTGCTTGGGATTACGAGATCTAAATATCAGATCCTTTTCTTTGAATTATGAGATCTCCTACAAATTGCGAGATAGGAATCTTGAAATTATGGAAGCTTTTGTGATAATTGAGACATTGAGATATTGTCTCCAATTAGTTCTTTTTTTTGCTGGCTTCAGTGTGCTTCCGCGAAGACTACACAGCATCATATCTGAAAGAAACATATTAGATAGGATATGAGGATACGGAGAAAACAACAAGTGGATCATGTAAAAAGTCCAGGAAAACAAAATCATACAAAAAAAAGAACAAAAATTTGATCTCAAATTTTTGGAATGTAGCCTTTTGAAAAAAAATCTTGTGGCACCGTGTACACATTTAAAATGTATGGAATTTAAAAAAGAAATTCTCCTTTTTCTCTGCAGTGATTGTGCTCTGATCGCTGATTGCAGGCTGCAGTTGGGACATTAGCATGTATTTCACTGCAGTTGACTGACGTCTAAAAGAAGGTAAGACATGGCTAGCATTGCTGGAAACCCATTGTCTTATGTGAGCCCTGTTGTCTCAACTGATCAGCATCCAACATCCTGTCTGCAGTTCAGAAAAAAGTAGCACTGTAGTTTAGAGTTGTTTTTCGATACCAGAGTCAGAAATACCTCTGATACAGCAAAAAATGATTAGGTATCAGCGAGTCCGCGAGTCTATGCACCGATCTGATATCACATTATCATACCATTATAATTATATTGTTATGTTGTAATTATATTATTAGAATTATTATTTGCTCATTTACTCTACAAAAGAACAACATGCGTCACTCGCTACCCAACGCTACATTGTGAACAACAAAGTTTGCTAGCGTTAGCTGTTAGCAGCCGATGGCATCTCAGTCCTGCTTGACTAAATAACGGACCTAACAGCTAACATTAACGGAGGTTGTATTGAGTTGCATTATGATGCGTTTACGTTCTATTGAGTAAAAAGTAGCATTGGACAAAGGTACATTATAACACATCATGATGTGTTCTCATGAAAACTCATGAAAGGCGTGAAACCTATATAATAAAACAAATCAAGTTGTTTGAAGGATAATGTTGTCACAGCGACTGAAATAGATATGAGAATTATGACCTTTTAAACTTTTTTGTTTTTAAATGCACTGATATCAGATCAGTACTCCGTATCAGCCAATACACAAGTTCAGGTTTCAGAATCCGTGTTGGGAAGGAAAGAATGCTACATCTCTATTGTATTTCCGACATAAAAATGATGTTGACCACTATTTGAAAGCGGAAAAGATAGTTAGGTTCCCCTGTGACATTTGCAGTGTTGATATTTCATGCTGCATTATGAATGCTCCGCCACGGAGGAAAAAAATGTCACCTATTGATCACTGTAAACAAAAGGCAAAATGGAGATACAAGTCTCAAGCCATCTGCAAGGACGTCTGGTATTTACCCATCATTGCCAGCTTTTTCAAACGATGCTGCATTTAAAGAAAAAAATGAAGATGTATTGAAATGAGTTTACACTGGCAGGGAAAAGTAGTCCTGTCAACAAAAGTGAAGAGAGAGTAGCTGAAAATGCATGCCATTTATTTTGGAGTGTACATTCTGAAATGATGTGCGTGAGCTAAACACGGAGCTGAAGATTTTACCCCTCCATGTCCTTGTAGGCTTTATGCATTTTTCAGTACTGCCTCACAACCTCAATTTCTCCGTTCCCTGAGCCGCAGAGAGCGAGCAAAGCTGCGATGAATTGAACGCCACTCGACTTTTAATCAGACACCTTTAGTGCATCGGTGTTGAGTGAGGTCCCTCGGCTACACAGAAACGAGGCGCGGAGGACGGTGGTGGTTGGCAGCTCTGAAGGGCCGGTGGGTGGATGCAGACAGAGGACGAGGAGGCGGAGGAGGAGGAGGAATAAAGGGTGGCAAAGAAAGGGAGACGGTGATCGTGGGGTTGTTAGTTTGAAGGCGTTTGGGTGGAGCAGATCTATAACAAGACACAATACACCCTGTTGGACAGGAGTGTTGGACGAGGTGAACTGTTCTTAATGTAGCACCGTTCTCACAATTCATAGAATAGAATAAGCATGATTTATTACCAATGCACACTGCAAAAAGTTTCTATAAAAAAAAGACTATGCCAGTTGCAGCACAATAGTAATTTGGTGTTTATCCAGTTAATGAAAGCTTGACCAAGTTGCTGACCCAAGCAACTTATTTAAAGGGAAAGCAAAGCGAAAGTGCCCCAAATGTCCGTTGTATTCACATATTATATTTTAAATACGGTATGTAATTGTATGCACGATTCAATAGGTCAAAAAGTGAACTGCAAAGTAGCAAAATGGGGTTTTCAAAGTCTGAGACTGTGGGCCTCCTCTCAGACAAAGCTTAGCGTACTTGATTGGTTGGTATGACTATGAGATCATAATGATGTTATTCGTTATTTATTTGTTTCTGATCTGAATCACAGACACTAAGGTTGACTAAAAAAGGCTCTGTGGGCCTCCAAGTTAGCAAAATTAGCTAATTGCTCCACTGTGATCACTGTTGATATTCCTTCTTGTTATAAAATGATTGCTAGTGATTTGCTCCATTGTTAAAATAAAAAAGATCCATTTATTAACTTTAAATTGAGTGCTTGTTTAATGTTTAGTGCTATCTGAGCACTACAGTTACCCATTAGTTGTGTAGGATTTGGCAGCATCTAGTAGTGAGGTTGCAAGTTGCAACCAAGCGTGAAGGAGAACGATGATGGCTGACGCATAAAACATGAAAATGCGAAAAATAAGAACGACCCTTAATATAAAGCCAGTGTTGTCCATTCTGGGCTACTGTAGAAACATGGCGGCCAGCTCCGCGAAGATGACTCACTTTGTATGTAGATATAAACTGCTCAGACTATGGTAACGAAAACACATCAATTCTTAGTTTCAGGTGATTATATGCTTTTTTTAATCTATATATGGATGATCTTTCGAAAAAACTAAAAGAGTGTAAGACAGGATGTATGGTGGGGGAAAGTCTTGTTAATCACCTGATGTACGCTGATGACTTAGTGGTCCTGTCTCCTTATAGTGCTGGTTTACAGCAATTGCTCAGAGTCTGCTCACGGTATGGCGTGCAGTATGACATCAAATTCAACTCTAAAAAGAGTGTTATCATGATTGCTAAAACCAAGGAGGATCAGAAGCTACATTTTCCCTCATTTTTTATGGGAGGTCAAGAGCTAAATGTGGTGCACAAAATGAAATATTTGGGTCACATCATCAGGAATGACCTAAGTGATGATGACGATGTGCAGCGGCAGTGTTGCAAATTGTATGCTCAAGCTAATATGCTGGCACGTAAATTTCATAGGTGTACAGATGACGTTAAAACAGCTCTCTTCAGAGCCTACTGTACTCCACTGTATACAGCCCACCTGTGGTGCAGCTATAGTAAAGCCAAAATGAAAAAGATTCAGGTGGCATTTAATGATGTTTTTAGAATCTTGCTCAAGCTTCCAAGATGGACAAGTGCAAGTCATATGTTTGTGAGTCGTAATGTTCCCACCTTCCATGCTGTGTTGAGGAATTTTATTTACAAATTTAAATGTCGGTTAAATGACTCAGAAAATGTTATTATAAAAGCCTTAACTGATCCAACACAAAGTGACACAAGACATTCTTCTTGTTTCTGGAAACATTGGAACAAATGTCTGTATGTCACAACGAGTGACTTTTTTAACTGCAATGATTACACTTGTGTCTTGGTGTCCTCGTATTGTATTGTATTTTATATATTGTTGTTGTATTTGTTTGTTTTTTGATACTATATGGACTCATGAGTCTGAAATAAAAGTTGATTATATACTAAAGAAAATGTACACTCCATTTCTGCCACTAGATCCTCCTAAATGGTATACACCTTTAGGTCATTTATTTAACTTCTATGCTTTTTAGCTGCTTGATAATCCTTATTTTCCTTGTTACATCATGGATGTTACACCACAGACCCAGGGGCCCAAAGTGTCAGGGGACCCCCTGGCCTTCACCGAGAAAATGTCACTCAAAGAGACACGTACCAACCAGGAAGAGACTCAAAATGGACACAGAGAAACTACAAAGAGACACAAAAGGACAACAAAGAGATTCAAAACAACTACAAACAGACACATAATCACCACAAAGAGACAAAAAACCACAACAGAAAAAGGCTAAACAACTTTTAAGTGTTTTGGTGGTGGGGCCTTTGCATATATGTGCCTAGGGGCCCATTGTCTCACAATCCACCCATGTGTTACCTCAACTGACTTCTTTCACAGGGACTTGGAAAACACGTTTGCTGTGCGACGCTCGCATTTAGTCAAATCGATTTGAGTAATTTACGATCAGTTAATGTCTTCTGCAATGAAGAGAGAAGTCAGCATTTATCTCTCTGGTGAATTAGCCAAGCTACCCCACCGAGGAGAGAACTTTCATTTAGACATATGGAGACTGATGCCCAATAATGGGATGGCTGTTTTGGCTTGGGGTCTGTGAGGGGCTCATAAAAATCCTAAAAACTGCTATAAAGCATTAGCCTAATCAGCTTGACTATGATACCAAACACAATGCTCATATTGTGGACAGAAATACATTAAATACACGTTAAAGCAAAGATGGGGGCACTAATTCAATTTATCCTAATGGAATGAGTGTTTAGGGACAATGGGTGGGCTAAAAGAGTAGAAAAGGACTCGTCCCATTTGGTTAAATGCACTCATCAGATGGTACATTACCGTTTCTAATAATGTTGCGTATGATGTGAGTCAATGAAAATGTGTGAGGCTGTGTTGGTTTGCAGAGAACAGCTGACCCACGCAGACACCAAAAACCTGTAGTGTATACGTTATGTTCCATATTTCCATACATAATGACAATTGCAGCTTTAGTAATCCATATTTAATGGAATGGTTTGACATTTTTATACAAATATATAATATTTATCTCCCCCCGGTCTCTTTAACTCTGTCCTCATTCTTTCCCTTTCCTTTGCTTCCTCTCTCCCTCCTTCTCCTCTGCTCTACTCTCTCTATTAATATTTCAGGGGCTTATCTATGCTTCAATAAATGTGTGCACCCTGAAACTGACAAGAGAGACCTGAGGGGATTGTTATGTGTGTATATATGTGTGTGTGTGTGTGCGTGTGTACGCACTCACGCATACAAAAAACGAGTGGACTTTCAATGTGTTTACATTGTCTGTGGTCTGTGCAGAGGAGGAAGTTTAGATGAACACTCACTGGAGTTCTGTGTAGTGACGGAGGAGAGCTCGACCTGAAACAATTTATTCCAAAATGAATAGAAAGAGGATTTTTTTTACTCTTCTGCCCTGTATGAGTAAAAATAATATGAAATTAAATGAATTGCATTTCTTTGGAAATAAAACAGCAAATGAGTCAGAATGCAGGATATGAGATGCTGAAACTTCCAAAGACTTCCTCTCATTACAGGGCATTGAGACAGAACTGAGTGGAACTGAAATGAGCTGCGAGGCGATTTCACACTGGAAGCCAACCAAACCGGGCCGAGTTATGAAAGCCTGATTATGAAACCTCGAAGGCTGCTGTAACTAATTACTTTAACTTGACCATCAGATGAGGAGTGAGCCGAGATTTCACCACGCATTATTTGCATGGGTTTGATCGCTTCACTTGAAAACCAAGCAATGAAATTGTTGTGATGACAGATGGGTGGCAGAAAGCAGCAGGGTGACAGTTTTCCAGTCTTTTCAATATTTGCTGCTGTGAATCTTATGTCGGAAGTCAACTGAGACAAGTTTAAATCAAGACTTCAGTCATTCAAGACAAGTTGAAGTCAATTCTTGAGTCAATCAAGACATCTTTTTGTCATGTCTCAAATCACAGCTCAAGACAAGTTACAGGTCAGTCGAGATAATTTAATGCAAGTCTTGGATCAGTTGATAGAATTCCAAGTCGAGGCTTGAGTAAAAATGAGACATATCCACGTCAAGTCTCAAACCAG
Source organism: Anarrhichthys ocellatus (assembly GCF_004355925.1). Taxonomy (NCBI): domain Eukaryota; kingdom Metazoa; phylum Chordata; class Actinopteri; order Perciformes; family Anarhichadidae; genus Anarrhichthys; species Anarrhichthys ocellatus. The sequence continues at coordinate 1,122 of NW_022281862.1, read as the reverse complement.
AAAGTCCAAGTCAACTCTTGAGTCAGTTGAGACAAGTCCAAGTTAAAGCTTGAATAAATTGAGAGATATCCATGTCAAGTGTCAAGTCAAACAAGAAAGTTCAAGTCAGGTCTTGAGTCAGTTGAGACAAGTTCCAATAAACTTTTGAGTCACTTGAGAATAGTCCAAGTCAGGTCTCAAGTCAATCAAGACCAGATCAATCCAAGGCTCAAGTAATTTGAGACAGGCTCAAGCCAGGTCAGTTGAGATATGTTCATTTAATTTCTTGGATCAGTTTATACAAGTTCATGTCTTTAATCAATCAAGACAGGCTCAAGTCAAATCTTAAGTTATTTGAGACAAGTTCTGAGTCAATCGCGAGAAGTTCAAGTCAACTCTTGAGTCAGTTGAGACAAGTCCAGGTCAATGTTTGAGTAAACAGAGACATATTCATATCAAGTCTCAAGTCAATTCAATTCAACAACAAGTTCAAGTGGAGTCTCTCAAGTCAAGTCACAGTTCAATTCTTGAGCCAATCAACAGGAATCCAAGCCAAGTCGTAAGTCCTTGAGAGTAAGTCCAAGTCAAGGGTAAAGCCATTGGGACTAACAAGTTAAACTGAAAGACTTACAAGTTGCAAGCCTTTCAGGTCCCTGATCGCTGTTTTTAATTCCAGTGACCAGTAAGTCCATAGCTCTGGAATCTCATGTTATTTATGTTGAAGAGGTGAGCAGAAATCTGACCCTTTAGCATGAAAACCACAAACAAACTGTATGAGCACCACTAAATATGAGTTGACTTTATTATCAAAAACAGTGAAAGAAGAACAGATGGTCTGACAGAAGTGAGCCACGATGCGAAGTGCCCAGTGTTTGATTAAGTTTTGCATTGGGAGTCAGGCTGAAATCCCTTTGGCCCTGAATAGGAAGGCAATTTCTGTCAATAAATTGAGTTGACCCCAAAAGTGAATAGTGGTCTTTTTGGTAAGGCCAGGGGTGGATTTGGGGAATTGACCCCTTGATTTCAATTCTATCCAATCTACATTTGAGTGTGTCCCTGTTTTGAAGCCTGATCCGTAGTAATGCAATCAAACTGTACACACACACACACACACACACACACACACACACACACACACACACA
>NW_022281861.1:0-9413 GCF_004355925.1 Anarrhichthys ocellatus | reverse complement strand
CTGCTGAAGTGCCACAGACTGCCGCTGAGTGCCACAGAGTGCCACAGAGAGTGCCGCTGAGTGCCACAGACTGCCGCTGAGTGCCACTGAAGTGCCACAGATTGCCGCTGAGTGCCACAGAGTGCCACAGAGAGTGCCGCTGAGTGCCACAGAGTGCCGCTGAAGTGCCACAGAGTGCCGCTGAAGTGCCACAGAGTGCCGCTGAGTGCCAGAGTGCCAGTGCCACAAGAAGGATCTCAGCCCTGCACCTCCTCTGTTGCTCTCTAAGGTCTCTTCCTGTTTTTCTCCCTGATGTAATTTTGGGGAGTTTTTCATGTTCCGATGTGAGGGTCCTGGGACAGAGCATGTTGTATGTGTACAGATTGTAAAGCCCCCTGAGGCGAATTTGTGATTTGTGATTTTAGGCTATAAAATAAATTAAATTGAATTGAATTGAGTGGGTGAGACTAATTTGGAACGAGGTAATTAGTTTACTGCTGCTGATATTGCTGACATGCTCGCGAATGTAATGCTGTGTAATGTTAAAAAGCAGTATGCTACAAGTCACAGAGGATCCCCCCTTCAAATACGGTCTGCTTCACCAGAGACGTGAACGTGATGCTCGGAGAAGTCGTGCGCGTCTAATGGTCGCCTGACATTAAAACTGCAGAGCGGCAGCTTGTGGCTCTGAGCCAGAGTTGAACGACTCTTACCGGAGGTTCCCGAGCGCCGCCGATCCACAAAACCCGACATTAACCGAAAGTCTTCAGCTGCTCCCGATCCGGCCCCATTGAAGTGTGTTGTCGGGCTGGGGGTGATGGGGTGGATGAGACTTACGACATAAAGAGGAAAAAACGAGAGGCGATCTCCAGGAACCACCACTCCTGAGCCCCTCCCAGTCCGGTATTTTTTTGGATTAGAGGCTTGACAAAGGTAATTATCATCATCCAATTATACTTATATATTACAGCAATTGGTATTGTGTTTCCCCCCTAAATATTTCGCCCAAACAGGGCGATAGTGGGTTAAATTATGCAGTTTTCCCTTTGCTGTTTTGACAATTTGCTCGCGCTACGATACGGTTGATTTTGGGTGTGTAACCAACAGCAACGCCAGAATAACACAGAAAGATAAAGAGAAAGATAAGGGATGAACTTTTTTTTATTTTTATTACCCGGCAAAATTCACAGTATTCAGACAGGAATCCCAGCATTGCTCCGAGACATTACACACGCTGTTTGTGCACCTAATGGCCTCCTTCCTTCTCACAAGTCTGTGTTCATTCTGTAAATTCACACTGTCTCTCTATTAATGCAACACCGTATATTTTTTACATATTCTAGATTTACACATCTGATACCGGTAATAATCGTTGTCACCACTCGGGTTTTCCTGTCCTGTGTGCGGGGTGAACCCGTCTGAATTGAGGGGTATCTTCTGGTCCATCCCGTTGGAAAGGATTACGCAATGCACTACGCTATACGGCACACGTTAGAGCCGCTGACTGAAGCGTTTTTCACGTAGAAGAGAAGCACGTTTCGAAATGAGCTCAAACGAGCAAGGAGGGCAGCTCCTGATATCTGCAGGCTCTTTAAGTGCATGATGTAGGCTCACTGATGGATGGCATGGCGCGGCACGCGCCCAAACCGTCCCCCATCTGATGTCTGCAGGGGGGGAAACAGCAGAGACAGAGGTAGAATGCATCCTCCATTTCTCGAGATACAAACTAATAGTATTATGCTCAGGCTCTCGCATTGGAGCGTCTGACTGTGGTGATAAATCCAACCCCCTTAACATCTCCCCCCCCCCATCTCATCTCCTCCACCATCTTCCATCCTGCACCCCCGTAACGGGACAGCCTCGCTTCATGCCGGTCGTGACACACCCTTGGCTGCACCAGCATGCTGCTCCTGGCTTTATGGACTTCATGCAGAGAAGGGGGGTACTTTTAAGGCAGCATTGATCTCAGTATATTCAGCTTAAAGGTATTAGTGTTGAATTAACTTAATGGGACTATGTTCATCTTAAAAAATTAATATAATTAGAAATATGATACATTTTGAACCTGGAGTCTAAGGACCTGAAACTGTAAGGAACAACAAGGCTAATGGGATTAGCAGTTAGCAGCGATGGTAGAGAGAGCCCAATGAAGCTGTGGGTTTTTAATATTAGGGCACAAACAGCCCAGTATACAAGCAAACCAGCCTATCAATCACACTGACCCTAATAGGAATCCGTTTGAAGGTAATTAAGGGGAGGAAAAAAAGGAGACAACAAAGGGAAGATAAGGCAGCATAAGGGAGCAGTGTTTCAGAGGACGTTAAGAAAAGAAGAGACAGGGGAGCAGAGACAGAGAGAAGCAGGAAGATGAGAGAGACAATACTGTAACAAGAGAAGGATGGAGGCATGATGCTACCGCCCTCCTGCTTTGTGTGGGAGAGGAGAGATGAAGGGGGGAAAAGGCTCTTAAGTCCATCAGTCTGGATGGATGTTGGGCTGATGAGATCAGCCGGAAAGATGTAACCTCCGCACCTCTCACCACTGCTCGATGTGTCACACGTCGTTTAGTGAGCGCTGCGCCGCCTACGGTTCGGTTTATCTAAGTGGTCAGAACAGGAGACAGGAGAGCAGTGACCCCGTCAGACCTTTACAAATGGCCAAAGGTTACATCAACATCTCGGGCTTCTTAGCTGATGCTTTTATCCAGGACACCCAGTGGTGGAACAGTACCAATTCAGAATGGTTACCTTTAATTACAACTCCCCTCGCCTGTGCAATGTTTCTAAATGTACTAAAACTTTGGCAAATGCATTATCATCCCTTAAGTTTTGATCAAATTCAAACCAGAGGGGTCATGTCTTAATTTGTGTTGTGTTCATGGTAACCCCCATTAGGAGAGCAGAACTTTTGTTAGTGGGTTGTAAGGGGGGGAAATGTGTCAAAGAAAGGCCTCTATTTGGCTTTCAGTTGTATTGGCCCCTGGGTACAGACATGCAAAAGGCCCCATCACTACCTCTCCTGCATCTGAACAAGACTGACGGACTTTATAATAGTTTAGCTTCTTTTTGTCGTGTCTTGTGTGTCTCTGTAGTGCGCATCTCTCTGTGGTGTAGGGTCTCTTTGTAGTCATTTTGTGTCTCTTTGCAGCTAATTTGTGTCTTTTTGAAGTTCATTTGTGTCCGTTTGTAGCATCCTTGTGTCTTTTTGTCGGAGCTTTGTGTCTCTCTGTGATTGTTTTGGCCCTTTTCAAAGTGGTTGTGAATCTCTTTATGGTCTCATTATGTCTCCTTGAAGCTGTTTTGCATCTCTTTGTAGTTGTTTTGGACTCTAGTCTTTTTGTGTCTGTTGTGGTTTTATGTTTCTTTGAGTAACTTCCTGGTTGGTTCGCGTCCCATTGACAGTTTGTAGGTAAAGGCCAGGGAGCCCCTGATGCTCTGGGTGTCTGGGCCTGTACCCTGTCAGTAAGCCATCCATGACTCACTTGACTGCACTTCACTGAATGCATTTTTCTTGTGCCAGTTTTGAAATGTATGTGCCTGTGTGCGTCTGCTCAATAATATGCACTATGACCTTTATATAACCAGCAACAACCTCGAATTTTCTCATCCGATGAATACAGTTCTCCCCATCAAAGAATCAAACCGGTCCTTAGTATCAGCGCTCACACATGCAAAAAGCTAATGGCTGTGTAGAAGACAAGGCACTGATTAGAAAAGATGCCTTGATTACTGTGTTCTGCTCAGGGACTGAAAGCCTTTTGAGCAGTTCTCCTGCCCACTTTAATGCTTGGGCTTCATTCGGAAGTGACTTTGTGTCTGTTGATGTGCACAGTGAGAGGAGATGGGCTTTCTCCCTGTTTGCACTCTAATCTCTCATCGGAAGAAGATGGCTTAAATGCAATGGCTTTTTAATTGTCCCCTCTTTCAGAGTCTAAAGATGTAGTGATTCACTCTGTTCCATAATGCTGCAGTGAACACAAACAGGATACTTCATACTAGCATACTTCACAATTTGCAGTAAAACTAAAACCTGCTTTACATTTGATAACCTTTTTAGGGGGTGGAGTCTGTAATACAGTATATATTAAGCTGGAGGTGATCTCATTTTAGTCAAAAGATATCATCAACAGGCCTTTGCAGTGGTGGAAGCAGTACTCAGATATTTTACTAAAGTTAAAATAGCAGTAGTGCAGAAATACTTAGTAAAAGTCTTGCATTCAAAATCTTACTTAAAGGTCCAGTGTCTTTGGTGGCATCTAACTGAAGTACGGAGGCCGAGGCAAAAATACGAATGTCTCTCTCTAGAAACAGTGTTTGGTTTGTTAATGTGTTCACCGCACCATGTTGCAGCTGGTAAACTGCTGAACTCATTTGAATGACTTTACATACTGATGGGGACCAATTAAAGGTTTATCTTAACCTGTAATGATATATCATATTAGCTGATAATATTGTGTCTTAGTAAGCTGGAGCTGCAAAATAACTAAAGTTACCAAATAAGTTTTAGGAATAAAAAGGTCATAATTTACCTTTGTGATGTAGTGGAGTAGAATTATCAGAAACATTGAAATACTCCAAGTGAAGTCCCTCAGAGTTGCAGTCCTTGAGTAAATGTACTTACTGTAGTAACTTTCCAGCCCCTTTTGTATACATATAGAAGGTTCAGAAAGTCAGAACAGTGAAAGGGTATAATGCTCAGTCGCTCCTTTAACCCATGACAGGGTACCTCTCTCTTGATTTATTACCTCAGTAAACATTGTAAACATGAGTTCATGGTCTCAATCTCTAGTTTCAAGTCTTCTTCAATACAGCATGATGTTCATTTAGTAAATTATGGTCCATTTAGAGTCAAATAGACCATAAAGCAATGTATGCTTTAGGACAGGGCTACACAGTGATTGACAGGTTGTTACCTTGTTGTTTTCGTCTTAGAACTTTAACCTTTTCACAGTGTGTTTCCACTTCATGTATTCATTAATTGCTACTCTTTTGGTCGCCTAAATCCAGTAGACGTCTTTGTCCTGGCAGTCACCTGTAGGTTTGTTAAACATGTTTTCTTGGCAACAAACATGTGACTTCCAAGATGCGGGCTTAGTGAGGGAAAAGTGTCGGCGGAAAAACAAAGAGCAAAATTCATACTAAAAAGATTGTAACGTTGGAAGATAGAGTACATGTGAGTTTTATACTACTATGTACCTAAATAATAGTTTTGTGGCAGAGAAAAGCAAATAGTATCTACTTAGAAAAGAGACAATTGAGAAAATACATGTCATTCTTCAATGGCAAATAGCCATTTTCTTGTGGTCTTGTTGTTGTTTTGGGAAATTTATTCATCGTCCAAAATTCATAGTTTGTACTTGTAATTTTACACTCTTTCAAAACTAGTTAAGCAGGCTTGGCAAGGAGAAGAGTACTTAAAGGTGCTAATATCTATTGTTTCCACACGGCTGACAACACGGCGCCGATTGAGCCGGCGTCTAGCAGCTAACGGTGCTGACAGCGCCAACAGCATTTACCTGTGTTTTTATTCTCTGCTCAGGTAGACATCACTCCACTATATCTTTACATAGCAAGTTGTTTGCTGCTATATTAATGCTCTGAATGTTGTATCGATAACCTTTAAAGAAGAGACCATTCAAATCTTCTCCTTCCAGCTGTCGCTTTCTGTCTTTTTACACTTACTCTCCATTTAATTATCCCACCTATAGAACTCCATGCTACCACTGCTCAGTCGTGAATGGTCAGAGTCGCCTCATGCCAGCTGGCTGCTGTCCAGCTCATTGTTCACCTACTCGTAGTATGCATTTATGTCTCCTCTCTCTAGTATACCCTCCCTTACTTCACTGTTTCTCTTTCCTTCCTCCCTCTCTTTGATTCTTTTCTTCCTGCTTGAAGTCCCTCTCTGGATTGTGGTTGTGTGTCGTGAGTGGAGAGTTGATTGACTCGTTGCACCGCAGGAGACGTGGAGAGCTACTCTTGAGCTCGCCACACAGCGCCTTGTCTTTGGCTCTCTCCGCTTAAACTTGGCTCAATAGTAATTTTACATTACGGCACCACTCTAGAGTGCTGGCAGTGCTGCCCCTTAGGTATTTGAAGAGCTAATTTGTGAAATGCTGTTTAGTGGGGCGGGGTGGTGCAGAGTGGGAGGGGGAGGGATCTTCTCTTCAACTTGAGAACACAGATTGAAATTGGCATGCTTGGTATTTTGCAGAGGTGGTTTTTTTTTCTCAATTTAATCACCCAAATTAGCAGCACAACTTTACCCTAAGTAAGTCAAATGATTACGGCAGATGTCTCTTTTTAGAAAGTCGTGATTTGAATCTTTGGAGACGTAATCATGCTCCAAAGGGCTTATTTTTTTAAATTGTTTGTGTATTATGTGTGAGTTTTCTTTTTTTCCCAGAGACCGACCATTCAAGATGAAGGTAATCAGCGCTGCAGTGCTTAGCGCCCTGTTCTGCACCGGTAAGCACAAACATAATCAGTCACTGGGGAGCAGGTTGGGATAAAGGAGCGGCTGAAACAGACTTCCTGCAAAGCAGAATCTGTTTCAACGGAATGATTAGCGTAGATTCTGTGAAAAACAACACCAAAGGAAGCTGTTGAAGTTACTTTGTGAGCTATTTCATTTACATTTATTTGCTTTCCCTTTGTTTCGTCTTCTATTTTTAGCTGTCATTAAGCGAGGCATTTACATTTCAAACACTGTCGAGCTTTATGTGGAAGTGTTTGTTTTTTTTCCAATAAGAACAAAGGAACTCTGACTTGTTTAGATATCTTTGTACAAATCAGCAGACCACATGAAAAAGATGTATTTAAACTTTTCTCTATCTTTTCCTTCACAGTTGTGTCAGCATCTTTGAAAGGTATGTTTGTTTGGACTGCGATGAATAACGAGAAATGCTTGTTGAGAAGAATGACCCAAATATGTACACGAGGAGAAAAGATACGTATATCTAACAAAGAATCTTGATTGTCTCTTCCAGTCAAAGAGGAGCACAGGACAGCCTTCTTTGGGGAGGACATTCACATCGATGTCCCGCCTGGGAACCTCAGTGAGGTCGTGTTCAAATCCAGGACCAATCACCTCTCTGAGGTGGTCCTGCTGCGAGCAGGCCAGGTGGTGAATCCACGGGGCAGCATCAACTCTCTGGGCCACCTGGTGCTGGAGGACGTGCAGGAGGAGGATGAGGGGGTGTACGTCATCAAGAACACCAACAACCCCAACACAGCCAAGCACCTCATCCTCATTGTCAAGGGTAAGCGGTCCGCTGTGGTCTTATCCAGAGGTGTGGACGGCGTCAGACAGCTGGAGGTTGTCTGTCTAAAGACAGTTTGGTTCGGTGGGAGAGAAACAACTTGTAGACAAGACTTCGGTGTCTTTTCTAGAGAAATACAGGAAATAAACAAATACAGAGCTGTGGAAGGAATTACAAACCTACTTTATCATCAACTTCATTTTTTTCTGATGTACTAAAAGAAGAGTGGCCCTAAGCTATGAAAATACTGTGGCTCAGTGGTAGAGCAGGGTCGTCCTATAAAATCTGAATCCCATATGTAGAACCTTTTAAAGAATCATCCAACCGACCTCAAAACCATTTCCCTATTTGTTTCTCTGCTCAACAACAGAGTCGATTTCTACGCACTGACTTTGACCGCATCGTGACATAGTTGCAGGCTCTTTCACAAATACCCTGCTTTGACCTTTATTTCCTCTGGTCTTGTTGATCAGACTGCGCTGCGGAGCAGATAGTGAAGTACGGAGAAACTTACTACATCCATCTGAACCGCGTGGAGGGCCCCATCACCCTGGAGTTCAGGTACGGTCGGTGAGAGATGGACAGGAACACGATTCAGTAATCTGTATTCAGCATGGAGATTGTTTTTATACTTTGCATCTGTTGCATTGTAAGGTAAAAATGTTGACCACACCCCACCAATCAGTGATGTCACGGCAGGTGTTTTTAATGAGCAATTAGAGGTAAAACACCTGCTGAGACATCGCTGATTGGTTGAACAGGATGTACACTGATTGCTTGTGTGCTAGTTGAGGTAACGTTGACTTTCTTCTCTTCTCCTATAAGGCCCAGTCTGGTTCATGCCAACCAGACTGAGATACGTCACGCAACAGAGCCTCCACCAGTGGTGCTGTACAACCAGACGGCAGGGCCGGCAGAGGAATACGCAGAGCGTCTCAGCATGTCGGAGAAACGGGTGATGCTGCACGTGGTCAGGATGGCGGACGAGGGCAGCTACACGGTGCTGGACCGCGAGGGAAAAATCCGGAGGAGGAGCTGTCTGAATGTCAGAGGTGAGGAGAGAGCTGTGCTTTGCTGCATCTTCTCAGCATGAATTAATCCATCAATCTCGTGTGCAGGTGTCGTTATTCTGTACATCCTGGTGTTGCGAGTGTGACGTGCACTGTCAATGTCTGCAAAGTACTTAACTTGATGAGAAATGGGACATGCCAGGTGAAGATATAGTTAATGCCAATCAGTGCTAGTTGCTTATACCTTTGTCATCAAAATGCAGACAGGGCTTTTTGTGTTTCTCACATTGCAAATTTTCATCTTGGCCTTGAAGAACTATCTGCATTATTTAATTCACAAGTGTATTACCTATAATAACTTCAGATGCCTGAACCTGAGAAGGTCATAAGTGTTTTATGAATGTATTTTAAATGAGGTTAAACTTGCTTGCAGGGATACTTGACCACTGCAGTAATAAAGAATAGGATGTAGATAAAACAATACATCAAGAACGCATTTACTGTAATGAAGGTTAGGGAACAAAATATTAATTCTAAATGACAACTGAGATATGATGGCTTATGTGCCGAGGTCCGCTCATATAAAAAATCCTGGAATTGCCCCTGCCTCTGTAAACTAATAAAGAATGCTTTAAACAAGACTGTGTGTGGCCATGCCGGAGGCTCTTTGAGGCTGTTCTGTGGCACAGTGGTGGTTTCAGCTAAATGCTAGGTTCAGTATAACCAACATGGTTAAAAATGGTACAGATTGAACAAATTAATAATGTATCAAATGGGTGTAAAATGTGCATGGTGGCCTGTGCATTGGATGAGCAGGACGGTGATGCAATTGTTTGTTTAGTTGTTCATGCTATCACCGCTAACAGTGAATAGCTAGCATATAGCTATTAGCTGTCCACTGTAACATAAAATGTGCCACACTCAGGGTTCAAAAGGGTGAAGGAAACCCTGGAAACGTGTCAACATTAGCATAAACATTGCTCGTGTAAAATGAGATTTGATTTATTTTGTAGATTACTTTCTCGGGCTTATTTAAATAATTTACATAATTAAATCAACGGTAACTATATGTGTATATGTGTGTATATGTGTATATATATGTATGTATATGTGTATATATATGTGTATATATGTATATGTGTATATATATGTGTATATATGTATAT
>NW_022281860.1:0-9415 GCF_004355925.1 Anarrhichthys ocellatus | reverse complement strand
AACTTACAATTACAGCTTGAAACTTAAACAATTGTAGAAATAAAGATTATTTACACTGTGCAGCAAACGGGCTTCCAGAAAGTGTCTTTGAATGAGACTCGAGCTAAATAAAGATGATTTACTTTTTTTAATGGATTGAACCATTAAATAAATGCTTGCATTTTTCACGTTCTGTCCTGCTATAATTTTGGAAGTAATGGAGTAGAATTAACAAGTGGAAAAGGGCCGGTTAGCTCAGATGGTCAGAGTGTGGTGATAATAATGACAAGGTCCTGGGTTCAACCCCCATACTGGCTGTCAATTTGCTTTTGGAGATGCCATTTATATGAGAAGTCAGCGGTCTTCCCTTTAACCTAACCAAGCAAGATGATAGGGCCTTACACCCGAATGGAGTGAAGATGAAGAGATTTCTGAATGCCGAATAAAACACAGCAACTCACTTCAGCAAGGTAAAACAGTAAAATGTGTATTTGAGTGAAATAAAATAACAAATAGAATATTCATAAATATTAAAACCATTGCATAAAAACACTTAGGACACAATTTTGAATCTGACTAAATAATAAGCAATAATAATAAAAATCATAAAATTATAAAACAGCGCATAAATGCCAGACTAAATAGATGGATCTTTAGTTTCTGTTTAGTTACTCTGGCAGTAGAATTTTAAAATAAATTTTTGCTTGCTTCTTGTATTCTTTGGTAGACCAGGAAGGATAGCGTTGCAATAGACCAGCCTGCTAGTTATAACAGCGTGCATCACTCCCTCTCTGTGTTGCTCAGAGAAAAAGAAATGGCTTCAAATGATAAAATACTGTTTTTGAGATACTATGTTGCACGAGACCCTTGAGATTAAAATCAGAGTCAAAAATCACACCCAGATTTCTTGCTTCTTGGCTTGGGTTGAATCCTTCTGCGCTCACAGCCAGTTTCTCTCTCTGAGCCTTTGAACCATTTGTTAGTTTAAACGTAAAAGGAGTTCAAGTATCTCGGGGTCTTGTTGACGAGTGAGGGTAAGATGGAGCGGGAGATCGACAGACGGATCGGTGCAGCTGCAGCAGTAAAGCAGGCGCTGCACCGGACCGTCTTGGTGAAGAGGGAGCTGAGCCGGAAAGCAAAGCTCTCAATTTTCCACTCGGTCTACGTTCCTACCCTCACCTATGGTCACGAACTCTGGGTCGTGACCGAAAGGACAAGGTCGCGGCTACAAGCGGCCGAAATGAGTTTCCTCCGTAGGGTGGCCGGGCTCAGCCTTAGAGATAGGGTAAGGAGCTCGGTCATCAGGAGGGAGCTTGGAGTAGAGCCGCTACTCCTTCGCGTCGAAAGTAGTCAGCTGAGGTCGGTCGTTCGGGCATCTAATTAGGATGCCTCCTGGACGCCTCCCACTGGAGGTTTTTCCAGGCACGTCCAACTGGGAAGAGACCCCGGGGAAGACCCAGAACACGCTGGAGAGATTACATCTCCCAGCTGGCCTGGGAACGCCTCGGGATCCCCCAGAATGAGCTGGAACATGTTGCCGGTGAGAGGGAGGTCTGGGTCGGCCTGCTTGACCTGCTGCTACCGCGACCCGACCCCGGATAAGCGGTGGAAAATGGATGGATGGATGGAGCTGTAAATGTTTTTAAAACCCTGTGAAGCCTGACACATCAAATAATATTCAGAAAATTCTGAGTTTTTGACCTTTAGTCCAAAAATAAAATATATATATCTTTTTTTGTATTTACATATATGATATTTTTTGTATCACATGTGATACATCAGGCATATTTATCAATTTATTGATCACAACTATGTTTATTTTAGAAACAATAATAAATTATGTTCATTGCTTTTGGAACATTTGGAACATTTCAGTTGGTTTGGTTCTTATTTTTTCCCAAACAGGAACCTTTTTACAACCTTTTTATTTCGCCTTGTGGTAGGCAAAAAAACTGTTTCTGTCCTTGTTGAGGCAAAGATGGACTCTACATTTATACCTTTTTGCCATCTAAAAGTAGAAACAAAAAAACAAAATGATTGTTTACTCTGAATTTCTTTTTTTTAATCAAGCAATATAACAAAAGATTATGATAGCCAAGGATTTGTTATTATATATAAAAACATAAATTTCTACTCAATATATCTTACTATGGCATTTCTACCTTTAATTAGTTTAATTAAATGATCAAAAAAGTGTATTTGGCATTGTGATGTGGCATAATCCAGATTGCATAATGAAATACAATACAAGGCTTTTCAGGTGAATTATTACTTTTTATACCTTCTGTCTCATATTTGATACCTATATTTTCAACACAATTTTACTATAAAATGAGGAACGAAACATTAATTAATTAGAGTTTGCTTCAATACAGTAAATATTCATATTGAAATATTAGTAACGCTATAAAAGTTATTCTTACCGTAACTGTTTCAAAATTAGCAACGATTTCCCTGCCGAAAACGAACGAGTCACGTCATGACGGCTGCCATTTTGGAAATGGAATTTAAATGCCTGCTACTGCCTGCAGTGCATGGAAAATCCACCAGATTAGAGCAGACATGTATAGGATTGTATACAACAGGTTTTTCAGGAAAGTATTGCTCATGTTAATTACATAGAGGTCTATGAAACTCATGTAGCAAATATGATACAAATGGCGCTGGAGGGTTTTAAAAGCAAAAAAAAATAATTCTAAAGCAGCGGTCCTAAAATCGATCTTTGTGGTGCCCCACAACTTCATAGTGTTCGGAGGAGTGGTCATCTGTAGATATAGAATTTTCTTCCACTAGGATATGAAGAAAAGAATGTAGGACGCATGCTCAACAATATAAGGCAAGGATATACGAAGGTTGCGCTGTTACGGTTATCTAGTCTTTTAGTTAGTTTAGTTTCAATTTCCTTTGGTTTCAATTTCTTTGTTTCATAGCATAACATATTCCATAACATTTTACCGTTATGTGCACCCACAGTAATGATAAAGTCTGAACACCTTGAAGCCTGCCTCCTCTGGACAATTTCTTTGTTTGTAGGCAAGGTATTCTTCCTTGCTTTTAAAGTCAAACCAGATCATTTGTTGCAGATGGTAAAGATACGGGCGTGGTGAGGTGGAGGGAAAAAAACACCTTTGAAATCACCTTTTGTTATTTATTCCCTCCTTTTATATAACAGTTAATTAGCATTGTACTGACGCAAGCTGGGGAGTTGTGAACCAGTGTTTGGTGTTTGATGCCACTGACTCTGTGTCTGTGAGTCATCGTGTCACCTACCACGAACGGGTTGTTAGGTCAAAAGAACAGCAAACCATTGTTGTGACAGCTAATATGCTTGTTGAGGCTTGTTTGGAGGCGGTGTTCTGTGTCTTTGTACGTGTGTAAGTGCAGGTGTGCTGACGAGCTGTGCATGCTGCTTAATAATATTAATAATCAGCCAGTGCTTTGGATGTAAAGTGAACATTTAGATTTTGCTATTTTCTTACCCAGTTGCATAACTCAACACCCCTTGAGCTAAAATATTGGCTCTATATTTTTATTTAAAAAAAGATCAGATGTGTAATGTGAACAATGTCCCTCTAGGTGACCGACCCTCCCACTGCTCTAATACATATCACACACAAATCAATTTTGGTCAGAAAATGTTAATGATACTAGTCTTTGCCTGAAGATGGTCATTCACAAGAAGTTGGAGTTTACCCTATTTTAAACTCTTTATTTATCCAATCATAGGTTGTTTACTTTAGCTTCATCTGACTTCCAGGCAGAATGTACGATTTGATGATTCTCTTTGACGGACTGTCATAGATATAATTAATAATTCTATTGGTAATGTATAGAATTATATGATTGACCAAGTAAACGAGGGATCTATAGGGAGACAGGATCTGAGCAAAGGAGCAAGTGTGTGTTTGAGGGTTAAAATGGAAATTTATTAGGTCAAAATTACTGGGACTATGAGCAGGGATACTACCAATTCGACATTTGAAGGTCAGACAGACTGGCAAGTGTAGAACAGTTTTGAGTTTGCCCTGTTCCCTCCAGTTGGGTAAAGCAGATTGTGAGGTTTAGATCGTGAATTTGATTATCAAGTGGCCAGTGTCTATATCACTGCAGCTGTCATAGCGTTATTGAATTTAAAGCCTAAATTAAGACAATTTGATAAGTAGGTTGGCAGTGTGGGGTAGTTCATTTTTGAAGGTGAAGTCTTACAGGATTATACTTTAAAAACATCTATTAAGCTCACAGTTCTGTCCAATTGCTTGCTCTCAAAACTTGTTCTGCACTAACAAATCCATCTCTTCAATCTTAAATTGTAAATTAATTACTGCTCAAATTTGGTTTGTGCTCCCTCGATTGTTTTCTTATAATAAACTGCCAAGTATCAATCCTGACAAGACACTGAACCATACCCTTATTGTAAACCGCCTGGAGTTAGAATGTGATCTTAAGCATCTAAAATAGAATTGAGCACATAAGTGATACAGAAGCTGGGACATAATAGGTTGTGAATGAAAAGAAACAGCATGTAGAGGAAGAATATAAGTGCGATAAAGTGGGATAAGGAAAGAGTAGCTAACGTCCGGAGTGGCTGTGGAGAGTGCTGAGTGGGTGGGGTGGTGGTGGTGGAGGAGGAGGAGAGCTGAAGCTGGAGCGAGTGGTCTCAGCCTCCTTCTCAGAATTATCCCTTAGTGACGCAAGCTCCTCCACTCACATCCTGACAGCTGCTCCCTGCCTGGTTACAGCGCTCCTGGGCCTGTCCAATAACATTCATGTTCATTTCCGCTTTAATGCATGACTTTCCCCCACTGGGTTTACCAATACAGCTCCATTTAGGCTCATTAGTACATACTGACTTACCTTTTTTTTGTGTTCATCTAATCTATGCACTAGTGGGACCTCGGTGTCGCACACACACTGGATCCGCTTTCTTTTGATGAAGAGAAGCTGTGATGGAAAATAAGCCGTTATTCTTAATCCACTTGTCTCCGGCACTGTCCTTCCTGAGTTACGACACACAGATGGAATACACCAAAATACACCAGATGCTCCAGAGATAAATGAACGGCCTTTAGTGTTTTTATGTTGTTTTCTCTTTACGTTTAAATAGTGGTGGGCGGTATCCGGTATACCGGTTTCAATTTCACGTATGATATCAATTTTTCACACACCGCCATACCGGTGTATAGCCGAAACAACTAACATTAATCATGGTTATAACTTTATAACACAACAATTAATAACCCACAACTAATGCGCTTTAACAGGGCAATACACCACGACGCAACAGTTTGTGACACATAAACAATTTGTAACACTAATAATTGTACATTTATAAAATTACACTGCCGAACGGCATGCTGGGTACAGCTCGCTAGCTAGCCCGCTAGCACAACAGTCTGTTAACAGCTGGGAGAGGCTCCGTCGCTACAGTAACGTTACATTAAAGAACATAAAAGGTGCAGGATGAACAAAGACAGACCGGAGATGCACCGATAGAGTCTGTGCCCAAGAGAGGAGCTGTGTCTGCTGTTTGGAAGTGTTTAAAAAATCCGACATAGACCAAAAGACTATATATTGCAAAGTTTGTCGAGCCACTGTTGTTGACACTGGTGGTAACACCAGCAACTTACTCCATCACCTCAGCAGAAAACATGAGTTGGAATACCAAGAATGTGATTATGGTCGTCAACCAGTAACGTTAACGCGAATGAAACAGTGAAGCCAAAGGGTCACACATCGCTTGAAGAGGCATTTGCTCAAACCACTGCATATGACAAGAAATGCAAGCGGTGGAGCGACATTACGAACGCCGTAATGATCCAGCAATGCAAGGACATGGTCCCGCTACAGACAGTCGAGAAAGACGGGCTCAGAGCAATGATTAAAACACTGGATTCAAGGTATGGCGACAATACTTCAGCCAAACTGCTATCCCAACATTATACGAACAAACGAGCAAAGCCTTTATACATAATGACATAAAATGTTTTTATATTCTATGACAGTAGAGTAAGCCACTATAAACCTATATAAAAACACAGTCAAGGGGGAAAAAAATACCGTGAAACCGCCAGAATCTTAAAAAAATACTGTGATACACATTTTTGGTCATACCGCCCAGCATTACGTTTAAGTACTGTAGCAATACAGTAATGACATAATTCCAGTGGCGGCTGGTCAATAGAGGGCGCTAGGGCGCCGCCCCAACTTGAGCCACAACAAATAAAATAAAATAAATAATAATAACAATAAACTATACAAATTGTCAATATTTATGTTTTTGAAATATGGAATCACCCAGTAATATGTGTAAAATATGATATCTGCGGTAAATATATGCTTTTCCTGCACGTCCTCTCCGCCTGTCTGCACGTCCTCTCCGCGTGTGCACGTCTCAGCTGGCTGGGGCGCTGGCAAAACTGCCCCAAAGAGGCGGGTCTATGAAGCAGTTTAGCCAATGATGCTTTAATGCTGATTAACGATATAAATGAGTGACATACAATTTAGCCAATCAGCGTTCTCAAATAGATTCAGCAGAATCGATTCTGCCCCAAGCTGCGCGTTCCCGTCTGGACTAGACTCTACAGGCGAGCGCGAGCGCCAGCGCGAGCACTGCTCCTCCAAGATCCGTTTGAGAGGAGAACTTTGGCGGATAAACTGCAGGTGAAAGAGCTGATGTCAGATCAACCTGACCTCACAATCAGACAGCAGACTAGCAGGAAAGGGAAGCAGTACATGCGAAGCTTCTCTACCAGCTGTACACCAGACAGGTTTGGCTGGATGCAGTCAAGTCATAACTTATTTAGCTTTTTAAAACAACGGGGACAGATCCAGTATGGACAGTTACGGGAGTGAGAGACATGAAGCACCTGCTGAATGGATATTTATAAATAAATAATTATATATATATATATGTGTGTGTGTGTGTGTGTTTTATATTATAGTGAATATTATTATATGATATATATATTATTATATGATATATATATTATTATATTATAGTGAATATTACTATATGATATATATATTATTATATTATAGTGAATATTATTATATGATATATATATTATTATATTATACTGAATTGCCTGTGAGGGTGACAAAAATAAGATGTACTGACGTGTTTGTCAAAGTGTTATTTACTGCTTTTTTTCATGTTGGAATAAAGGTTAAATATTTAACTGCAAAGTAGTAATGTGTGTTTGATACCTTAATTTTTTTGCATTAAATCATACTGGGATGTTTGCTGAAATTTATTGGATGTGGCACAGCCCTACCTAACATGTTGCACCAGCCGCCACTGCATAATTCTCTTTCCTCAATAAAACATCTAAATAATTTAAAGGTGAATTATTAAAAGATTAATAGAAAATAACAATGACAGACAAAAGTGACGTGAAATTAGGCCTTAAAATTATAAAACTTACCGAAGAATATTGCAGGTCCAAGTGTAGTTCAAATTAAAATACAGACTTAATACGACCGATTGATAGCAGTACCATTGTAGACAATTGGATGTAATTATTTGGTGGGTTTAATGACAGAGTGCATCTTTTTAAATGAAATCTGAGTTGCTTCAATGAGGCCATGATACGTAATGACCAACATGGTGGCCTTAATTATTTTGGTTATTCATGGGATTAAATCTGAATCAATTGGAAGTTGAAGTGAAATGAGAGGAACATGAGTCAAAACTACATGAAAAAAAAGCTTCAGTACATAGGGTGAAGGGATATGAAACAGTTAGATAGCAAAAGGAAAAATGATGAAGGCCACATCCACCACAGCGTTATTCGACAATCCCATCTTGGTCGTACATTCTCAACAGATGCTCGTTTGCTCTCATGGCAACCGCTAATGTTGTACTGCAAAAGAACAAGAAACATGTACAGGAAGAACTCAGTGCCCCTTTGATAGAAACTTGTAGGACAAAAATGGAAACTCTTCAACTGGCTGTACGAGACAAAAAACATAACAACTTCCACCTTCACTCTCTATCATCATCATGCTCTCAGCTCAGACCTTAAGTAACACACACAGCCTGCAGTCTCCCCAACCATTAACAAGGACCAGGAGCAATAGGCAAGCAGACACTGTAGGTCTACTCCTAAAAATGCTTGTTTTGGTGTGTGGGTTGGAAATTATAAAATATGCAAAGAACATGTAAAAGGACAAAAACAAGGCTATGAAGGGCTGAAAGGGTTATCAATCAACATAGTGGGTTCTGATTTTGGAGTCAGGCGCACGTATTGCTACTCAGCTGAACTTCTCCTTTAAGGGGACCCGGAAGTGCTTGACAAACCGGATGTACAGCCTTCCCAATGTGACTTACCTTGGCAAACATCGTTATGTTTTAATGCTGTCTTCGTCTAGTGGTTTAAAGTCTGCAAAATGTTTCTTACCACCGCAAATTGTGGGTATTTCAATGGATGTAGTTAATTAAAGGTCGTTTGCATGCGCATGCAGTGCTGTCTAAAACGTGTCAGTTTGCTAACCTTAACTTAGCTAACGTACCGTTAGCTTTTGACTCTTGGGGTTAGTCAACATTACCTAACGTGGCGTCGTCTATGCTTACTTATGTTTTCTATTTTTGTAGCTAAGTGTTGTGAATTTCAAATGCTGCCTCGCTCGGCTGTCACTGTTGTGTAATGTTACCCAGCGGTCAATTTGAGTTAAGCTAGTAGTTGGCTAACTGTTAGCCAGATTACTCGCTATTAAAGTCGTTAGCGTTGCATTCATAAATAATATTTGTCTAGTTAATGTAATCAATCTATCTCATTTTGATACCCACCCTCTGCTCTTTTTCATGTTTCAGTGGCCAAGGCAAAGTCAAAGTAAGTGGAAATAATAAAATAGGAACGTTAAGATGTATCATCTGTGTCATTGTTATTGTCCCAGGAAAGCTTCAAAGCGTTGGCAAGAAAATACCAAATGCCCTTTACTGGCTGAAGTGTTGACCAATGCTATTTTGTGTTAGGACCATCTTGGTGCAGATGATGAGCGCTGCAGGGACAGGCTACTTCTTCAACACGAAGAGGAACCGTCTCAGAGAGAAGCTGGTGCTGCGCAAAAACGATCCGTTTGGTAAGTTATAAATAACCAGCTGTGTATGCTCTGCACATGTAACATACATACTATAACCCTTTATTGAGCATTAGTCTGTGCTGAAAAATAAAAGGACAAACCCATGTTCATGGTAATGGTACCAAGCTGTTAATGTTTTAAAACAGCAGCTGGACTTTCAGCATGGTGTACAGTGCATCCGGAAAGCATTCACAGCGCTTCACTTTTTCCACATTTTGTTATGTTACAGCCTTATTCCAAAATGGATTAAATTCATTATTTTCCTCAACATTCTACACACAACAACCCATAATGACAAAGTGAAAACTGTTTTTTGCAAATCTATTAAAAATAAAGAACGAAAACATAACATGTA
>NW_022281859.1:0-9418 GCF_004355925.1 Anarrhichthys ocellatus | reverse complement strand
TTGTCCACCAATCAGAGGCTGTGTTCCTGACTTGTCCACCAATCAGAAGCTGTGTTAAAAATAATGATATGATTGTTGTGATATTTAACATATTGATGAGTCAAGGTTTAAATCTGGTTTCTATTGCTTCTATTCAACGAATGAGCTGAACTTCCTGGTTTGTGTCAACTAACAAATCCGTACAAGTAACTGATATTCCATCAGGATGCTCTAAAAGCCGACAGCACAACATTATTTTCAGGAATATTTTTTGATGCCGTTACGATGTCTCGATTAGCTTTACCCGTCAGTCCGCTGTAATCGGTTTATCTATATGCGTGTAAGCGCACAGGAGGACGAAGCAAAACAGAGGAGATAAGATGGCAAATTGAATGAGGGGTGAGGAGGATGCAGTAGAGGGAAAGAAAATAAGGAAAGGTCACACATGGGCCGAGAAGTAAAGAGAGGGAAAGGAACACTAAAAGAGATAGAATTGCCAAACTGATATAGATCGATATAGGAATAAAAATCTCCTGGAATGACAATGGTGTTCCTTTACCATACCTTCTTTTATTCACCATGACCTCATTGAGTGAGAGTGATAAAAGATGGAGAGGCTGAGGTGTGACAGAGAGGGAGAGAAATGAGAGAGTGAGACGAGGTTCTCAGAACTATCGATCTGAGCAAAGACAATCTGTTGCTTTCCTTCTGGTGGATCAAACATGGCGCTGGAACAACATCATGACCTTTTGAAGAGAAACACTAGAAACAAAAGAGAAAACCAAAACAAAGATCCATTATTAGCCGGGCTGATGATCAGGGAGACGCCTCTCAAAGTAATAAACTGCTGCCGGTGTGTCGATCACCGGGGAGGTTTGGTTTGACTCCTCGGATTCGTCTAAAACGTCATCACAGAAACAGAAACAGAGGATTTTGTGGAGGATCAGATTTACTTCATGAGTTCTATAAATCCCACTTTTATATATCTTTGAGCCTCTAGACCAAATTAATCTCCTACAAATGATATAAAAACTGTTAGCGAACACGTTTAGAGTGAAAACTATGTCCATGTTTGAGTTAAACAGGAAACCAAAATGTCCTCAGTATCTGCAGCTAAAGGTCCTCAAGAACAGTACAAGAACACACACTCTTTTCAAGCTGCAAGAGAGTCACTCGACCAACCCCCCCCCCCCCCCAACACACACACACACACACACACAGACAAATGCCCATCCATTTCATCATTGATCTTCTCAGCACTTTTTATAGGGCTGACTGTGTGTTTCACTGTGTGTGTGTGTGTGTGTGTGTGTGTGTGTGTGTGTGTGTGTGTGTGCGTGTACTTGAATCAAATTTTATTTAAGCACCTCCTGTATTTTAGCTTTGCATCTGTAATTTGCTGTAATTTCACGCCCCCCCCCACCACGACAGTCCGGTCTGAGTGTCTGTGTGAGGAAACTGAATCAACAAAGTTTCATCTATTAGTCCTGTAGCCTCATCGATCACTCGCCTCCTTCTCTTCCCTGCTGCTTCCTGTGGCCTCCTTCTCTTCCCCTACTGTTAGCATTAGCGTTAGCATGTGCTGCTGGAGGCTGAAACTGTTTGGTGTTTCATGCTAGCAGAGCTGAAGCTGGATGGTTTCAATCCGCTCCAAAAGAAGCACAGAAACTGCAGAAAACTTGTTTGAGGCTGAAGAGAGAAAGTGATGAGATCGAGTGTTGACAACCAGAGGAGCTCCATCTGTAGGTGTCGGGTTTCACCGTCTTCAGCGTGTGAACTGGGACAAACAAACGCTTAAAATGAAATAGGACGTCTGAAATCAGCTAATTCACAATCACAAAAAGTCCTCCAGAGGTGAGTCATAGTTTGAACGCTGTTCGTTGTTTTAAAGTGAAGATTGGAAACACTTTCATGAAGCTGACTAAACACAAGCAAAAACAGTTTGTATGATATCCTACAGGAAGTTACTTTTTTGTGCATCTGTCAGCATCTTTGCATTGCCTCTGTGTGTAATCGTATTGAACTCACCGTTACACTGCTTTTAGAAAAGCTTAAAGTCACCCTTCATTAACTATTGCTGTTCGTTTGAATATTTTTCTTTCTGATATCACTTATGATTGTTTTCTGAATTAGCTTTAATATTCATTTTTACTTCCTAATTAAGTAACTAAGTTCGTGCTCACTTTTGTTTCCTCTCAAAGTTGCATCTGGGCGACTGTGGCTAAGTGGATAGCTGCGCCGTCTTTCAATCAGAGCGTCGGCGGTTCAATCACCGGCTCCGCTAGTCGCATGTCGATGTGTCCTTGAGCAAGACACTTAACCCCAAAATTGCTCCTGTGGCTGTGCCTACAGTGTAGAAATGTGATAGAAGCTGAATTGTAAGTCGCTTTGGATAAAAGCGTCTGCTAAATGACTGTAATGTAATGTCTCATCAACCTTTTAATATCAATAAAATCATCTGCATTTATAAAACTAATGCCAAAAGGCCATTTAAGTGGGTTCCATCCCCCTTGTAGCAAAATGACCACGATGCCCCCCCCCCCCCTTATTAACCTGCCTCCTCTCCATCCGCTAGTAGCAGAGAGAGCCGGAGCAGAATCTGTTTGTCTATAGATCTATAGATCCGTTATCAGTTCAATCACTGAAACATCAGAAGCTGAAATCTGCTGTGTGTCCATTAATCCACGGAGCTGTCCGTGGTGCTGAAGTAGCCGGTGGGTTTGTATTATCCAAAAACCAACAAATTGCCGACTGACTACTGAATAACCAATACAATAACCATGCAACAACCAAAAAAAAAAAAGCTGCAATGCCGTCGCTGTCAGTGCCCTTTGACCCAGACAGACATAATATGTTGCTGTTGGTTTTTAACTCTTCTGCAGCTTTCCTTCTGATTCAATGAACACTTCAGGGACCTGAGGTAGTTGGTGATGTTTTAAATGTGATTTACCGACTCCAGAAAGAGGGTTTAGTATTAGGAGTCATTCTTAAAGGACTGGTGATGGTGTGCATTTGAGTTTTAGTACAAAACGAATTTAAAAAAAAGTTCCCTTTGAAGTGTGAGCTTCTGTACAAGATCCTTTCCTGTTATAAATTCACAATTTTTTTGATTATGTTTGATTAAAATCAGGAAGCGTCTGATGAAAGAATGAAGAAACTCGTCCGACCAGACAGCTCGATGCCAGCTTTTGGTGCTTTTCCTTTGCAGACACATTTCGCTCTGTGTCGACACAGATCCTGAGGTTTGAGCGTCACATTCTGTTCCAACAGGAAGTTGAATCGGGTGATAATAACTGAATCACGTCATAGTTAGACTCCTGACAGTGACCGGAGGCATCCTGTTGTCCATCCGTCCGGTTCGTTCTCATGAACACTAGATCTCAGGACGGATCTCACGGCGCTTTGAAGAGAGAGAGAGAAAACAGCACACTTTGATGTTTGTAGTTCTTGTTCTCTGCTCTTTAACAACATGCTTCATTGTCTCACGTCTTTCTCTGTGAAAGGTATTTAATACCAGTACAGTCCACCTGTAAAGGCTTCATCAGCCTGCCCTTCAGCAAACCACGCGCATGCATATTAATCTTATGAAACGCAGATGAGAACTCATTTAGTACGGCCGGGCATGTAACTGACGGCTTATTATTTCTCTCATTATGCCGCAGCAGCGTTGTTCATTTGTTTGCTCGGAGCCGAATATGTTTCCTGAGTCGGCTCTTGTTGTTGGTGTCAGCGGCGCTTTAATTTATGCTGATTACTGAGATTGTTTCTGCTTCATTAACCTTCTAAGTGCCATGTAAATATAGTTATTATTATTATTTTTATTATTATGAAGGATATTTCAGGAAAACCTTAAAGGAATTTCTTCATATTTGGCACAAACGTCCACTT
Organism: Anarrhichthys ocellatus; assembly: GCF_004355925.1. Taxonomy (NCBI): domain Eukaryota; kingdom Metazoa; phylum Chordata; class Actinopteri; order Perciformes; family Anarhichadidae; genus Anarrhichthys; species Anarrhichthys ocellatus. Next base: position 5,551 of record NW_022281859.1, on the reverse strand, counting down.
TGACTCAACAACGAACTTATTAGTGGTTAACAGTCACTGTGACCTCACAAATCACGTTTGGCCATAACTCAAGAATTAAAATGCCAATTACTACAATTTCACACGAACGTCTCAGAGGATGAAATGAAGAAGTGGTGACCTTTCACACAGACTGGATGTAAACTGCAACTCCACTGATTGAGGGAGGAAAACAACCACGTTTGCTTTTTATAAACATTTCGGTGTTTTTAGTGTGAACCTGAATCCCGACGTCGTCTCTCTTCCTCTCTTCTCTTTTTACAGCAAAGTCAACATGAAGCTTCTTTCGCTCCCTAATTAGACTCTCTCTCCATCCTCCTCTAATGGAGCCCTGCTCGTTGACACAGAGTTGTAGAAGTGCATTACCAGCAGGTGTGTGTGTGTGTGTGTGTGTGCGTGTGTGTGTAATGTTGGTCAGAGAGACAGACAGAAGGCTGCAATCCCCCAAGACCTCATTATAGCTCTGAGGGAAGACACACACACACACACACGCACACTTAAAGTCAGACATCTGGAAAAGGGCATAGGGCGCGCACACACACACACACACACACACACACATCTACACAGGTCTGTGCATGCCGAGGCACTCACACTGTCACACAGATGCACAACTTAACTACACTAACACAAGTCAAATGTCTGTAAAAAGGGCACCAGAGAGCTTAGCAAGAGTTCATCCACAGACCAGGGTGAACACGCACACACACACACACACACACACACACACACACACACACACACACACAGCAGCCGTAGAGAGAAGTCCTAGGATTCCAGTGGACTCTGTGAGTTCACTGCTGTCGTCTTCTGGTCCCGTCGTGTCTCTCTCTCCTGCTGCAGTTGTCCCCGAGTGAAACAGCTGAGCATCCTCTCGAACATCGGACACACGCGCCACGCCTTCGGCCGCGTACAACTGGCACACACACACACACACACACACACAAGTCGGACAGACGTCACTTCCACTCGGATAATTACTCCCCAGAGTTTGTCTTTGGGCTTTCTGTGGAGCTGGAAAGCAATTTGTTTGTGTTTATTAGCAGTTGCAGCGTGAAGAAGGACAAAAGGAAATGAACAAATGTGCGACCGTCTGTCTGTTGCGTGCAAGTTTGACCAAAAAGAACATGTGGATATTCTAGTGTTTGTTTTGGCTTCATTGCAATAACTGGAAGAACTCTGTCTGTGTACTACCATCTTCTTGCTATGACAGCAGTTCAGCATCGTATTCTAGAGCCAAGTAATCAGATTAGACAACAAATTAAAACCACAAAACGGTACGCTCGTGAAAAGAGAAATATTATATTTATTTTGATGTTTTCTGCCCTACAGAACTGATCCAGTGATGTCGCCGCGTCCACAGATCTGAGCGATCAGCCTGGTGAGTGAAATGTTCCGATACTTCAGGATGTTGTCGTTAATGATGCCAAGAGGTTAAGTCATGTTAACTCTCAGCCGGTTAACTCTTTACCAGCCGGCTCTGCAGGTGAAGCCAGATCTGGGTCTGTCCACGGTGGACCGGTCTCTGCTGGAGTCTGAGCTGAAGGAGGTTCTGGTGAACCTGCATGAGTTCATCTGGTTTCACCAGAATCCGACCCAGTGGCTCCGATGGCGAGCATTAAGAATAACTCTATAGAAACAGACCATCTCCTCTCTGATGGTCTCTTTACTGATAGAGGATCAGGACTAGACTGAGACTGGTTCATAGAGGATCAGGACTACACTGAGACTGGTTCAGGACCAGTTAAAAGTTGCTCCCATTCAGACATGTCCGTCACGCTAAAGCAACTATAAAAAGTCTTGAGGCGGATGGTTTGGGGGTAACACCACTCTCATCTTTGTGGATTTATACTTTCATAAACTCTACGTGCAGATCATCGCTCTGCATTTCATTCCACACACACACACACAGAGTTCCACCCCGTCGTCTTGAACGAGTTTGGCTTCAACTTTCCTAAGTCAGGCGAGTTTCTCTGAAAAAAAGATCAACTTTAAATTGAATGAACTCCACTTCAGCCGGTCAACACGCCGACAGCGAAGCTGTGGCCGACTTTCTCCAACAGCGTCTCATCTGACTTCAGTGTTGTGGACACATTGAGCCCTGAAACACTGAGCATGAAGGACACACGAGAGCCTGTCTGCATTCTGTTCAGATTCTGATCGCTGCTTTACTTCTATCTCAGTGAGAACCTTTGCACCGTTGCATCTTTCATCTCTCTGTTTTTTAAATCTCTCTCCCATCTTTACCTCCCTGTCCCTCCCTCTCTCTTTTTTAAAATCAACTTTCTTGTTATGTTCATCTCTCTCTCTCTCTCTCTGCTGAGCTGCCAATTAGTGTGTAAAATGCAGAAAGCCGTGCATGTCTTGGTATAAAGAAAGCGGGAGCAGCGATCACATAGAAAGTGGGTCATCTGCTCACAGAACTTTTGTTTTTTCATCCCGGCTTTATTTTTAAACACTTGTTTTTGCCAACGATTGTCAATCTTTCACAGATGAAGATATTATAATGAACCGACCTGTAAAATTATTACTGTAAAGAAACAGAAACATTCCTCTGCTTCAACGTCTCTACACTGAAAGCTAACGGGCACATTGAGGACATCCGGGATGGGATTAGCTCTTCAAAGGGCAGTGCAGTGCGCCACTTCTAGCTTAGCATTTGATAAGCCGTGCATCCTAAATGAGACTTCCTTTTTTTTTAAGCTGCTTTTTTAAACATATTCCTGACATCGTTATTCATCTGGTTTCTTTGCTGCACGCGGTTTAATTGTGAGGCTTCACCTGGAATGTCAGCAAGGATGGCGTGGGGTCGCCGCGTCAAGTGAGGGGACGACGCTACAATATGAGCTCATTTCCTGCTGACAATGCCGCCGTGTGATCTCTGTGACCTGCACACAGTGTGTGTGTGTGTGTGTGTGTCTTCTCTCAGACGTGTTACTATCTCTTTTTATCCGTCACTTCATCAATCAAGGAATACACAGAGATTTAATCCACCTTTCACAGCATCCATTTCTATTGCATCTATCTAAATACACATTAAATACCTCTTTTTGTAGTTTTCTTTGTTGTATTTTATCTTGAGGGTTTTTACATTTTATCTTTTTGTTTTTTTTAGCCACGATCACAGAAAGACTCGAGTGACGGCCAATGATGGTAAAACAATATATGTGTATGTGTCGGCTTTGCTGGACTGACTTCATGGTGCCGGTGCTCCATCTCCAGTTCATCACCGTTCATGTTGAGAAGAATCAGTTTACACATTTTATATTCAGTCCAGTTTCGTTGGTTCTCCATCTCTTAAGAGTGAGTGAGACCTTTTAATAGTTGCCAGAAGGAATCTGCCGAATGGGGAACGAGGTTTTGTATACGCTCCTTGTTGAGCCTCCTTGTGGTTGTTTGCTTTACGGAGCATCAGTTAAAAAGCCTCCACAGACTATATGATGTCACCTGGTAATGGTTTCATTCAACAGATGTGAGCCACCAACAAAATAATGTCTGACAAAACGCAAGCATGACCAGATGTTTTGTTTTACAGTTCCCAAGAAAACGTTTCCTCAATTTCACGTCATTGCTCAAAGGTTTTGACGCTCCCGGCTGGTTCCTGAGATTCCTCTGTACGAAGAGAAGATACCGATACAACAAGTCCTCCGACCAATGACAACACGTGTTGTTTGTCCGTGTTATAATGGCACATAGATGTGTTTCCTGATCTGACGAAAGAAACGTCATGATGTATTTGTACGGATCTGTCTGAGGCTTCTGGTACAGTTGATCAACTTATGTTGCTGCTTTCCACAGTAGAGTTCAGTCGCTGGCTTCCAGCTCTCGATGGTTGATTAAAGGTTTCCTCCCAGGATCAACATCAGGCCCCCTGCTGTTTCCTCTATTCATAAATAATATGCATTTTCCACTTGAAGTGTGTAACCTTGTGACAGCGTCTTCTTTTCCATCAGCTCTACACAACGCTCCTCACTGCTGGTTCCATTGGATGCATTTCACAGCAGCACATCTGATCCATACAGTGCTGCAGTATGAACACTACGGGAATATGTGTGTTTGTTTACTGGGATCCACATTAGTTGTTGGCAACATTCTCCTCGGGTCCATGAATAGCAGATTGTCAAACAAAACTCATGTTGGTTATTTTGTGTGCTCACGGCCTCAGACAGTAAGAGCGCTGCTGTTGGTCTCGCTGCTGGTAAAGGTGGAATGTTAGATTGCTTCTGAAAGCATGTTCAGATCGCTGTGGACTCATTATTATTAATTATTATTATGATTAATATGGTCTGACTGGGCTCTGCCCTCTGTTGAGGATATTGAGTTGTGTAACTTGTTTATCCAGAAACAACAAAGACTATCGCTGCTTCTGTTTCTATTTCTGGTTGCTCTACAATAAAACCTTTAGTTCAGTGGTTTAAAGAGCAGATACAGTTTGTTTTCCTCTGTAAATTAGTAAAAGCAGCAGCGATGCAGCCGACTATCTAATAATATAAACCACAAATATAACGACCCCCAGCAACAACCAGAACAGAATGATAATGATAGCAGGCATGACATCTCAGGAGAAATGAATTAAACATCCTAAAATGTCTTGTGATTAATGGCTGTGCAGCCAATCGGACTAATGGATCCAGTTATCAGCGGCTGTGTCAGGATCTCAGCAGGATAATAACGACTGCTCTGGTTCTGTGGAGCATCTAATTCAATAACGAGTCCATTACTTCCTGCCTGTTAGTCCCAGAAGCCTCTGCTCCCGACCGCTGTGCTTCTCCTCCATCAGCTGCTTTCGTTGCATGTTGGGCCTGTCGCTTTGTTTCCTTCCAGTTAAATTACTTTATTAGTGTGAGTGTTAATTAAGAAACAGTATCGCTGTAGCTCTGTGGATCACCTGATGGCTTAAAGGTGGACCCCGGTTCCCTCTCTCTCTCTCTCTCTCTCTCTCTCTCTCTCTCTCTCTCTCTCTCTACTCTTGGCTCAGCTGAATTGTTGTGTTGAAACTTAATTTGCTGTCTGGGCGTTTCCACCCTTCATCAACCAGCATCGTCTTCCTCTGCTTCTCTTGGTGTTTCCCACCAGTCACTGCAATAGTAACATAATCAGAGTTCGTCCAGGCGGTTTCCCTTCTTTAAAGTGGACTTGAGGAGGTTTTTAAGACAACCTGCCCGGTTGAAGGGGTGACGGAGGGAGAGAGAGGTGAGGTGAAGATGTGAGGTGGGAGGGACAGGTGCGGCACATCAGTAATTGGAGTTTGGCTGCTGATTGGCCGCTCACCAACATGGTCAGCAGTGACTGTGACCGAGCTGCAGGCTGTGTTTGAAAAATAAGACCTGTTCTGTGCCTCTCTGCTTTCTCTGGACAAACTTTCATCTCAAGTAACGAAGTAATAACATGTGTCAATGTTTCTTCTTCACATAGACTCCCCTCTGCCTCACCCTCCCCTCTGCCTAACCCTCCTCTCTGCCTCACCCTCCTCTCTGCCTAACCCGCCCCTCTGCCTCACCCTCCCCTCTGCCTCACCCTCCCCTCTGCCTCA
>NW_022281858.1:4014-9743 GCF_004355925.1 Anarrhichthys ocellatus | reverse complement strand
GGGATGCTTTAGGGCGGGGCTACACAGTGATTGACAGGTCACTACCACATCGGCTTCACTCGGTAGAACCGGAGGTCGCCGCCTGAGTATAACCCTGAGATGTCCCCTTTTGTCTGTGTCATCCACTGTAACTCCTTTATTGTCTTGATCTATTTATTATAAGTTCAGTAACAGCTGTTTGTCGTGATGTTGTGCAGAAGCATGATGACAACATGCAGACTGTCAACGATCAATGAGGATCATTAGTAAGTCCGTGTTGCCCATTTTCTCTTCTTCTAATCCATCCATGTTGTGTTTCTGCAGTGTGTTATATCTCAGTTCAGTTCCGGTGACCCCCCCCGCCCCCCACACACACACACACACACATTCACGGCTCCGCAGCACCTGGACAACTTCATCAGAAAGAACCCATCAATGCACCTTTCATAACTCCTTCACTCCCCCACTACTGTACATCCCAGTGGGGGTTTTGGCAGCATCAGAAAATGACGGCATGCTGAAAACACTCACCGAGCGAGGCCTTGAACCCTCCTCACTAAAACACATCACATCATCATCACACTTTATTGAGTTTCCATCCTTTACCTTGCCTTACTCCTGCCAGTGTGTTTAATCGACAGAGAGCTGGGGTTGGCCTGCCATCTGTCAGGCTTACATGAACTATTAGGAATGAAAACATAAAATCATTTTTCAGAGATCCAAGCTTTGGGCGTGGAGGGTTGTAGGTTCAAACGTAGGGAGAGACGCTGCGAGTAACTGCTGCCCCTCAAAGTCAAGTTAAAGTTGCACCGCTGACTGTGTAGCTGCACTTAATGTGTACACAAAGTTCAGCAAATTAAACCTCCATTTTAAACTGGGATTATTCACCTTCTTTCTCCCATGTGCGGACCAGCTTCACGGTGATGTCACTCTGTGGCCGTTTTGCAGACCTCATCCATTACCGCGTCCCCGGTGTTTACCTCTGGTGTGGACCTCGCTTTGAGCAGTCCATATGGCTGCAATGTGAAATCAGGGCTTTAAACCGCGGGCTTCTGATGCATAAAGCCTGCAGGACGACTGCTCAGCCATCAAAGAGCTGCACGCAAAAAACCCATATCTGAGTCCTGGTTTACATGCACACAATTACACACAGAGGGAGTAACGGTGCAGCTGTGAAAGCAGGACAAACGCTCGACACTTACACAAAGACACAGAAAATGGCGTACACGTGCATCCACGCACACACACACACACACACACACACACAGACTAGCGTTGACTTGGAGGTGTGTAACGGATTGGATCCCCCTCATAATTCCTGGGACGGCGTTGTCTTCGAGATCCGTACAGAGGCGAATGAGACCACAGCTGTTTGGACATAAATTTCCAAAAGGAATGCCTTCAGTCCGAGCCCTGGGCATAAAAAACCATGACTGGAAATTCCTCTCAGGATGACAAATGATCAGCCTAAGGCCTGTTGTGTGTGTGTGTGTGATCGTGTGTGCGCGTGTGTGATCGTGTGTGTGCGCGTGTGTGATCGCGTGTGTGTGTGTGTGTGTGATCGTGTGTGTATGTGCGATCGTGTGTGTGTGTGTGTGTGATCATGTGTGTGTGTGTGTGTGATCGTGTGTGTGTGTGCGATCGTGTGTGTGTGTGTGTGCGATCGTGTGTGTGTGTGTGTGTGTGATCATGTGTGTGTGTGTGATCATGTGTGTGTGTGTGATCATGTGTGTGTGTGCGATCGTGTGTGTGTGCGATCGTGTGTGTGTGTGTGTGTGTGTGTGTGTGATCATGTGTGTGTGTGTGATCATGTGTGTTTGTGAGTGTGTGTGATCATGTGTGTGTGTGTGATCATGTGTGTTTGTGAGTGTGTGTGATCATGTGTGATCATGTGTGTTTGTCATCATGTGTGTGAGTGTATGTGTGTGAAAACGGTTTCTCATGCAGGCATGTACGAGGTCGTTGAATGCATGTTACTATTTCTTTTTCCCCCTTCATGCTTGAGTGTGTATGTACATCTGTGTGTGTGCATTCCTTTGCAGGAAGAGGTGTGTGTGTGTGTGTGTGTGTGTGTGTGTGTGTGTGCGCTGCAGGTTGAGGAGAAGGATGACATGGTGAGCAGACCGGAGTGGTCTGCTCACCATGTACAGTAGCTAAAGCTGGAGTCATGTTATCATAGTGTGCAGGTTTATGGGAATGTTCTGGATAGATTAGGTTGCATAAAGCTCGCAGCATGTGAGGTTGTGTTCTCTCTGGATCGCACGTCTTCACTTTGCAGACAGTGCCGGCTGGATATCTGCTGCAGCGTTCACTCTGATATTAACGTGGTTTAATTAATAATAATCATAACTTTATGAGAGCCTTTAAAAACAGAGTTTACAAAGTGCTTAGACAGACAAAGCAAAAGCAAGATGTTATAACAACAGAAAGCTCAACAAAGAGACAAACTAAGGTGAAATACAGTACAACAGATGAAACAATAAAAACAATCGATAATAAATGATAAATAAAATATTGATAACAGTAATAAACTAAAGCAGTAAAAGAGACGACATCCCATAAAAGCCAGTCTTAAGTAAGTGATTTAAAAGAGATTATTACCATATTTACAGTGTATATGTAAGTATTCTCAGCTCTTATGAGATAGATAATATGATATGAGTGTATTACAACATCACCTGACACGGCTCCAGATGAACAAATATCATCAGTGAACAGAGAGTTAGTGGTTGATCTGAATGAAATATCATTTTCAATCATATTGCAAATTGAATTCTGCGCTTTGTTGCAGTTTACGGCGCTCCAGAGCAAAACAAAAGCAAAGCAGCTGATGGACATCAACAGCGTCTCCGGTTTCTCCTCAGTCTTCCTCACAGGAGACGCTCACACAGGCTGCTGGAGATGGACAGCTCGTTTCCTCCCTCCCTCGATAACCCGGCGGGGTTTATAGCACATCAATAACCCCTCTCATCCGTCTTCCCCTCTTACGCTCAGAGCCCAGGTTTACGGCCGGCGTGGGGCGGAAGGCTGCGGGCCTTGATGTGGGAGCCCCGGGGGCTAACGGTAGCGCCGGGTACTGTAAAGTGGTGAAGGGCCTCCGCTTCTTTTTTACGTTGATGTGAATGATGCAGCCTGAGAGAGTAAAAAGGAGGTTGTGAGAGCAGCAGTGTGTCCTTATATACTGTACACGACTGGACTGCAGGGAAGCTGCATAGATTATATGCCCTGCTACTAAATATTTACATCCTCTTTAAGATGTTTTCTTGCAGATGACGTACAGCGTTGACGAAACATGTGAATCTGCATCATTAAAAGGGGCAAAACAATCAGTGTTGTGTTCAAAGACACCAGTGAAACGGACTTTATTGCTTCATCTATCACAGCTCCTGGGAGAGAGCCCTCCTCTGCTGCTCTCCCTGAGGTGTCTTCCTCTTCAGATGTGAGGGTCCAACGACAGAGGAGGCATGTTGGACAGATTGTGAAGCCCTCTGAGGCCAATTTGTGATTTGAAATCAGTAAACAAGATTTGACTTTAAATCACTCACTTAAAAAAAATTAACATTTAGAACTAAGAACCGATGAGGATGAAGCTGCAAAAGAATAAGCACAACGCACCGTCCTCCTGACTAAAATATGTTCATTAAATGTGTAGACATCGCTAAAATATAAAGTGTCAGCTGTTTCAGGAAATCCTTGAGACCAAAACCAGCTATATGTTTGAGATCTATTGTCTTTAGCAGTGAAAACAGACAGACTTTGTCTTTTAACAGGAGAAAATGGAAGAATTCCCCTTATATGTAACAAAAGAGCCTGTATGATCAATCTGTGGCAGTAAAATGATGATGATTGTCTATTACAACTGGAGCTAACATTATAACCAACTGAATGCATCAAACTCTTTTGTATTTAACTCTATATGTATTCTTCCCCAGTAAATCAAAGATTCAATAAGCTGAGCGACAGCAGAAAGGGTCCCTAATATTCTTTACATTTAAAGTATTATTGTGTTTACAAGCAAAACCACTTTCTACTTCTTCTAAATGTCTTGTGACTTCCAGACAGGACTTGTGTTATTCTGACAGCATAAAGAGGATCAGAGTGTGATCATAAGTTCCTCCTCACAGCCACAGGGGGGCAGTCCAGCTCCACAGTCCAGTCCTTGCTCCTCCGGTCAGGCCTGAGCGGTGAACGGAGGTTTTCTCTTCCCACCGCAGAGCAGATTGTAGAAGATTAGCTCTTATCACACGAGGAAAGCACAACAATACGGGGAGTTTAATGATAGAAGTAATTGTGGTGGACGTCCCACGTTATGCTGCGGTGGCGTGATGAATGTCGACCGCAATGCACCGCGCTGTGAGGAGATTTGGCTGCTTGCTTGTTATTTGTTATAAGTGTAACTTTCCCCTGAGGTTGGTTAGCTGAGGGGGAGGGACCAGATTTTAAATCTTTTTTTCTGAATGAAATAATAAAGTTTTCATTTTTGCTGAAAGTTGAAGTCGTAGTAAATGCTGCTATTTACATAAAGTGTCAATTCAAACTGTAAAAGATCCAATATTTCATAAAAACGTAGACACATGAATGATGGTATCGGACTCTAATCTTTCCAGTCACCCACACATATCACAGTAAGTGCATTTCAGCGTTTGTGCTCATCAACTCCCTCCATCGTCTATTCACAACTGTAAATCTGCGTGAAAACTTCAATTAAAATGTATTGAGTGGAAACAGAAAAACTTGAATGACAGTTGATATAAGACTTTCAATAAAAGTTGCTGGTATTATTAACCGCATAAATCTCCTGACAAAACTTGTTAAAAAGAAAAAGAAAGAAAAGAAACCTCTGGATGTTCTGTGTTGCTGCAGGCGGTCCGGGCTAATCATGATCTAATACACAGGCGCTGCATGCTTGGATTGACATCAATTGGCTGTTTTCTCAGTGCATGTGGTTGTGTGCACACCCATATAATGTGTGTGTGTGTGTGTGTGTGTGTGTGAGAGAGAGGCAGAGATTACAGTGCTCCTCAGTAGTGAAGGTTTTTGGAATGCTTCACACCGAGACAGCTGCAGTCTAGACTGTCACTCTCGCGTCACTTTATCGCTTCGAGCCCTGAAAGACAAATAAGGAGGAGCGCCCAGATATGTGGCCTCATCTTGATAAGAGAGGTGGTAAGAGGATCTGCTGATGACTTCTTCAATCTAGCATGAAAAGGCAGCTCCGGTGTCTGATACAACGAGTGCTGTCAAAGGGGATTTTTTTTTTCCCGGGTTGGCGATGAATGAGAGAGCATGAGCTGTCCTGCCTCTAGTGTATGAATAACATTCGTAAACGTATGTGTTGGTGTGGTAAGCAAACAGCGGGCACACTTTTTTATAACTAATAGATCTCTTAAACCAGCCGAGACCAGCATAGTCACCAAACGCAATCTATTGGTTTCTTGCACGGACGGTCAAGACAAAAATACTGCAGATGGAAAGTCAGTTAGGATCCTTATTCGTGGTAGACACATGAATTAAATGCATCCATGTGACGACCTAACTGTCGGTGTAGTCGACTAAACCTAACTGTTGGTGTTGTTGTCTAAACCTAACTGTCGGTGTAGTCGACTAAACCTAACTGTTGGTGTTGTTGTCTAAACCTAACTGTTGGTGTTGTTGTCTAAACCTAACTGTTGGTGTTGTTGTCTAAACCTAACTGTTGGTGTTGTTGTCTAAACCTAACTGTCGGTTTAGTTGTCTAAACCTAACTGTCG
>NW_022281858.1:0-4004 GCF_004355925.1 Anarrhichthys ocellatus | reverse complement strand
TCTAAACCTAACTGTCGGTTTAGTTGTCTAAACCTAACTGTCGGTTTTGCTGTCTAAACCTAACTGTCGGTTTAGTTGTCTAAACCTAACTTGGTTTAGTTGTCTAAACCTAACTGTCGGTGTTGTTGTCTAAACCTAACTTGGTTTAGTTGCCTAACCTAACTTTCTGCATTCCGAGGGACACAAAACAAACGGAGTATTATTGTACATAAAACCAACAGATTGCATTTCGTGACTACTTCATGAACTGCCTTGAGACTGTGCTGCGTAAACTCGTATGTCATAATTTGCATCATAAAAACTGACACTGTTGAAAAAAGTCTGCAACAAACTGCCCATTTATTCGGTTTGACCGAATCTGTGAGAAACCTTCCAAAGCAGCCAGAGAAGGAAATGCCAGTCGTAATGTCAGAGGGCTGCTCTGTCCCATTACGGCAAATCGAAGCCGAATGTGTCATTAGCTAATCGAGGCTCGTCTCTCCTCGTTTCAAAACAGCAGCCTCTGTCCGGCCTTCAAAAGCCCCCATTATACTTCAATGGAGGGTAAACAGCGGCGCCCAAAAATGACGGTCTCCAAAGTTTAAAGCAACATCGTTTATCAAACCCTGCCAGCCGCTGCAGGTGTGACCCCGTTCCCACAGCCTCGTCGACATCTCGGGCCAAAGGGGGGGGAAATATGCCGGTGAGTTCCCGAGCACGCCATTCAACCTGTGCACCTTTAACAGCAACAACACACTCACAACTCTGCCCTTGTTCTTTCACAAAAATAAAAGCAACACAAACTCTGGAATTCCAATTATGTATTTTTCTCGTTGTGGATACAATCATTTCCCTCATTTCATGTACAGCAGTCATAATATATGCTGGAGTGTGGATGCGTCTTTGGCTGTTGTTGACGAGCTGGAGGGACACAAGTTCAACATCTACCCAAAGAAACAATCTTTATCATTCAAATGTTTGTTTTTCTTCTTCATCAATGAAGGTGAGGTTCCCGTAAACTTGGCATATTGGAGAAGATTTATTAAAACGTACAACTTCCTGCAGCTTGCTTTGTTCAAGAGTTAAGGACGGTGCTTTAACCTTTAAACATGTGATAGAGACATTCAGCTCACTCAATGAGTGGAACTACTGATGTAACATGTCATATTCGTGTTCGGATGCTCAACAACTATTACGCGTCAGTAACGGTTGACGTCGGTTGCGTTGAGGGTTTGGCAGATATCTTTGGCGAGTTGAGGGAGATTCTTTGCCGGTGACCTCAGTTTCCACCGATTCCTACGGAATGTCTTCGCCTTTTGGTTGACATTTTAATTCACTTTCCCCGCAGCACTGCGGCTTCATGCATGTTCACTTTGGATGGCTCGATAGAAAACTACAGGACTCGATGCCTTGATGACATTTTGCACATTACTGTGGTTTCAGCAGTACTTTCTACCGCTCACAAGGGTTTTACTGAGTCACGGTTTAGGTGCGATGCTATGTGACGCACATTAAAGTGAATAATTAATGAATAAAACAAACATGGTTCTGGGACAATCATAATTTATTCACGTACAAAACACACAATTAAAACGCTCTCCTCAAAGCCACCAGACTCCAGTCACATAACAGTCATTTTACTGTGCTCATCATCGAAACACACTTTATTCAAACTTGACAGAAACTCATCAAAAACCTCCAACAATCACCAACTCTGGTTTGGTTGAAATGAACCCGTAATTCACAGTTTAGACGTTATATGATCTCCTCAAAGCCACCCGACTCCATTGACAGAAAGAGTCATTTTTGTGCGTCTCTTGTAAGTTTACCATATATTTATACCTCATATTAATCTTTTTAAAACGATATCCTAGCTACTTTTTGATTTTCAACCTGCAACAAATCTCAATTTCCACATTTTCCTGGGAAATAGTTTCCTCCAGGCCACCTCTGCAGCAGCTGTTGATGGCAGCGTTACTCATTCACCTTCACACTTTTTTCCCAGATGGCTCAGAGACTGAACCGGTGACCCCTCCGGTCACAGAGCTCCTTCTGTAGTGACGGTGTCTTTACCCATGTATGTGTGCTTTATCCAGTGCGTGTCCTCGGTTCAGTTTAATTAACAGAGGCCGGGTGAGCAGATCCCATCGGGGTCAAGGCGATCGAGGCGGTCTGAGCAGGTGGAGAATCGATGAGAATGGCTCACACACAGAGCACATCGACCACTGGTCAAACACAGCAGCTATTGATTGACATGTTTAGTGTGTTTAACAGTGAACACACGTTACGTTCAGATACAGAGAAAGACTGTGCTTGGACGCTACACCTTTTATTGTTGTGCAGGTTTCTGCAGATCAAATATGACTTTTAAAGTACATGTGGACTGTATTTGTGAGATAGACTGTTGATTCGTATATTATCACAAAAGCTGGGAACCGCGAGGAAGACCAGTAACTGAAAAAAGGAAAGCGCACAGACTAAATACACGAGTGGAGCCGGGTGATTACACACAGGTGGAACAAATCAGGGCGGGGCAGAAAATCACAAAGGTGGGAAACACAAAATTTGCCATCTGAACATGGCAACTTGCATTTCGATGTATCACAAATAAGTTTAAAATGAGTCTACGGAAGCTCACGAATACAGAATGGACGAGTTAAAAAACACAGGACAATTTACAACGTTAACCTGTTTCAAACTGTTTCAAACTGTTTCAAACGGCGGCTGTAATCCGGGGGAATAACCGTTTCCCTTAAACGGGATTGACCGAGCAGACAGGTCATTGCTCGAGCCATATGCCTCAGTATGTTCAGCATTAATGCAGCGCTCACACTCACCACGGTCTGATCCTCTCCAGGATTCACAAAAACCTTCCAAGGAAAAGAAAAAAGACCGGTGATGCAAACATGGTGCCGCTTTTCATCATTTTACAGATCAAATATGAGCTGCAGCAAAAAACACACACACACACACACACACACCTGAAGTCTCGTTTATTCATCATGCAGGGCCCTGAGCGCTGGGACAGAGAGAAGCTGTGGAGGAGATTAAGGGAGGGTGAGAGACGGAGAGAGGAAAGGGAGCCAGACTAGGGAGTAGATTAAGTAGCCTTGAAAAGGCTGGCTTCCCCACACACACACACACACACACACACACATATAAACCCCCATGTGAAAACACAAGCTAATTATTAAGAAAACAAAAGGGGGGAACCGCAGCGACGTGCCAACGCACACAGATCCCCGGCAGAGTAATTGTGCGTGAGCTATTTGGGCAGAAAACAGCCCCGATTCTGGTGCTCTTCCTCAGCACAGCCGAGCAGAATGAACAACATCTGTTCTCTGGGATGAAAAACAAAGCACAAGGAATGATTCTCTCTATTTCTCTTTTTTTATGTTCCTTTTTCTTTTACTGTGATTCAATGGGGTCTGACGGAAGACAATCGTTTTTTTGCTTTATTCAGTCACGTTGAAACAACAAAGAATTTTGTGGGTTTCAACAAGTAACCAGAGTTCATTAGCATTATAGTTGTTCTGCTATAAAGGGATCCCATCATCGACATGAAGGGCCAAAGCTCATAAAAGCTTGGCTTCATGATAATGTTATCACTCCCAGTGAGGCTCACAACATGGACAGGGTGGTGAAAAAATAACAAACCTTCTGTGTGTTTGAATGTTTCTGAACGGCCTTCTCTGCATGATTACGTTGAACAATCTAAGAGGCTTTTTTAACTCTTCCAATCTTTGCCACAGTATCAAAACGACCTCTGTCCTACACAGCCGAGCATATTACTTCCCCAAATCTCACTTTGCATTTTAAGTGCTGAGCGAGGTGTTGCCGGGAATTCGGTTAATACTCGGCAGCGTGGCGGATTGCCTCGGTGGAGAGCCACGTTTTGGAAATTGCCTCCAAAGCTGCAGCGTTTAACCAGGCGGCAACCTCCGGTTCTGACCAGTGAAGTCGATGCCAAAGAGTCTTAACACCTGCATTCTCTCTAGTGTCCACCAGGGGGCGACTCCTCTGGT
>NW_022281857.1:0-9628 GCF_004355925.1 Anarrhichthys ocellatus | reverse complement strand
CGGTCACTGGTTAAAGTGAAACACCGGGTTGTGACATGAGAACATGAAACAGACGTTTAGATGTTGGAAAGAGTTTTAATTCAGTGTTTAAAGCTTGTAACTCTGTAAAAGGGTCTATTTGTGGTCAATGTTGTGATGGTGGAGACACTAGAGTTACTGGTGTAACTGGGTTTGATTTAAACCATTCAAATGCACTTAAAGACTAATAACTAATGATAAACTGATGACTTTGTTTAGTTAGCATGACAACCGCTATCATAGCATTTGTACTGTTCGCATGTGTGAAAACATCCTGTACTTATTTAAATAAGTGTAAAACATTAAACATTAAAATTAACTTCTGTATTTTGTCACACAACACCTGATGTCATCAAACAGCACAGTGACATCACATGTTCCAAAAAACAATCAACACAGTTATATGGAGCCAGAGAACATTCATCCGACCAATCGCGTGTCAGCATGTGGAACACGAACCAATAAGAACACAAGTTTGTATGTGTTTACTGAACCAATCAGGAGACAGGATGAGATCATTAGAATACACAGTGCTCAGTAGATCAGACGTCCTGTTGCATTCTGGGTAAGCCTTTACTCGTCTTTAAACTTGTGAACCCTGACTGCTGATTGGCTCGTGGCCTGGTGGCGGTACGATGACATCATCATCTTCAGTCTCTTCCTGACTGGACGCTGAAAGAGTTTGACTTCCTGTTTCTGTAGAATAGAAAACAAAACAGCTCATAAATCGTTTGACAAGGTGAGGTTGAATTAAGACTAAAGTAAACAAAACCAGGGCTAAACTGAGTTTAGACGGGGTTTAACCAGAAACTAATTTCTATCAATAAATTCTGTATTTATATCCAGAATCGGGCAACGGAACAAGGTTTTAGTATCAGAAGCGTTCTGGTTTGCTTTGGTTCATGGTGTTTATAGGGCACAATGAGCATCCACTGGCTACCAGTTTACAGCTGCTTCAAAAATGGATTTAACGAGAAAAGCTACGACTAAAACAGGATAAACAACACATGATCAGAGTAAACGATCACAGGGATGAATAAGGGTTGGTCGAGGAGTAAGATGGTCCATCGGGGCCAAGTGAGCCACAAAGAATCAATAAACTAAAGCGTAGATGAAAAGGTGAAGGGTTCGGTTGGGGATCAGATAACGATTACTTAGGGCTAAAACTGGGTCAAAGTAGAGCTAAACTAAGGCACAAGGATTGGACTAAGTCTGGACTAAACAATAACAGGGTTAAAATGGGGATAAACCAGGTAAAACCCAGGTTACAGCTGGACAGGATTCCTTTATGTTGTGACAGTGGAACTAAACATCTGGTCCATGTTGAACTAGTTGAAACTAATCCAGAGGGTTTTGTTGACCCCTCCTTGAATTACTGTGTAGTGATTCAGGGAGGGATGGTCTCAGACGTGATTGGTTCAATGAACTCAGAGAGAACCTTGTATGAGGGCCACTCCTGGATCTGGTTTGAGCGGACTTTGGGTTACAAACTGTAAAAAACACGTGGGATCATTAACTCGTAGAATTCTACCTCCAGAACATTTGGTAAGAACTCACATTGACAGCTTTCTGGACTGGCTGTCCTTCACCCCACAACCCCGGTCCATTGTTTTACTGCGCTGGTCCATGGTACTGATCCTATGGTCTCTATGGTCCAGGGTACTGGTCCTGTGGTCTCTCTGGTCAATGGTTCTATGGTCCAAGGTACTGGTTCTGTGTTCTCTCTGATCAATGGTAGTGGTTCTATGGTCCATTGTACCTGTTCTCTGCTCCATCATATTGTTCCTGTGGTCCATGTTACAGGTTCTGTGGTCCAGAGTACTGGTTCTATGATCTCTCTGATCTAGGCTGCTGGTCCTGTGGTCCAGGGTACTGGTTCTATGATCTCTCTGATCTAGGCTGCTGGTCCTGTGGTCCAGGGTACTGGCCCTCTCCAGGAGGCTGGTGGTGTTACTGCGGATCAGGACTGGCATGGAGGAGGTGGACTGGGTCGCGGTAGAGAAATGGGCAGTCCTCAAGGGGTCATCTATAAAACACAAGTGATGTGTGAATAATGATGTGTCCTCCCGAACCGTAGTGGTTCTACAGTCCTGAAAACCACTACCTGACTTTCGACAGAGCCTGTGTTAAATAAGGAGGCGGTACCTTTGCTCAGTGACATGGAGGACTTCCCGGGTCCAGACATGCTGCTCATCTCCTTCACTTTCCTGAAACACAGAGCCAGAAAACAAAACATTAAGAACACTTGAACCTTGTTTTCAACATCAGATCACAGATTGTCTTGATCTCAGCACGGCGTTTGATCCAGTGGACCGAGACATCTTGGTAGATCCAGAACAGGGTCGGCTCCGTCCTCGGTCCCCTTCTGTTTCTAAGTACATGATTCCCCCAAAAACACTCGTATGCTGACGACACACAGCTTTATCTCCTGAAACCAAACCTTTCTCATCAGTCTCATGAACGACCTTGAGGACAGAGTGTTGGAGAACTGGTCCTTCCTCGTTTTAAAACCCATTTTAAAAACCTTGAACCTTGACAAGCAGGTCAATGTCACGTTAAAGACTTCATACTATTGAGTGAACGACGACGGAAAGGTGATGAAAACTAAAATGTGATAATAATTACAGTTATACACCCTTGCACAACTTTTCTATATTAAAATACACTTGACACTTGTAATGTACTCTTATTTGTTTGTTAGTTTACCATATTTGACTGTAAATTGTCATATTTTCTAATTTTAAATGATGTCTTATACTGTTGAGTTTACTGTAACGCACCATTCACCGAGCAGAATTCCTTGTCTGTGTAACATACTTGGCAATAAACAGTTCTGGTTGTGGTTGTGGTTCTGCTACTGAACCCTGAGAGACTGAAACCTGAAGCTGGTGTTTCGAGTTTAAAGAGAAGGAAGGCTTGCAGGTCTTACAGAGGTCGGTCTGAGTTGGCAGGTTTGGACGTCGTCGGCTGACTGCTGAGAGATCGACTCCTCGACAGTTTAGCCTTCCTCATCTCTTTACCTGTAAGAAGAAGAATCATCATCTTCATCATCATCATCATCATCTTCATCATCATCATGGTTTGTATTGATGATGTTCTGAGATGAGCTACTACGTTTACTGTCAGGTACCGAACCTGTGAATACTGGAGTAATGTTGTGACTCGTGCAGAAACTGTTCCACTTTACCAAACTGCCAAAACTTAAAGATGTTTTCAGCTACACAGTCGATTCCATGTTGTGTCACCTGCAGGATGTAATACTGTGTACTTCTACGACCTTTAAACTGATGTTTTTGTCCACTTCAACAGAAACAGGAAGTGAACATAACATTAACATATCATTGCCTTTAAGTTGATACGTTGAACATCCAGTGGTTACGAAGCTACATGATGATTCATAGGAGTCTTTGTGTTTGTGTCACCTGATGAATGTGAGTCCAATATTCTCTCTTTTAGCTCTGTTTGGATCTCCACCACCTCCTGAGGGAAATGTGTGTCTCTTTAGCTGCTAAATGCTCCACTATGTTCAGCAGCTGGCCTCTAACCGAGTCCGCTGTTTGCTGCTGAGCAGGTAGTGAACCGAGGCTTTTTACAGCTAATTCTCTGAAAACGACTCTAGAAAGTGTTGAGCGTGAAATTAGTGCAAATGTCCTTCATAAACTAGGATTATTATTCTAGCAGTTCTTCAAAATAAAAGTGTGCAGCTACTTCCATGGTGTTATTGCTGTGGGGGGGATTCACGTTGTAGATATTGAGGGGGGCATGTCCCCTGCTTCCTCTTCAATGAGCCGGTAAGATAAACAATGAGCTGAAAGTCACTATGAAGCTCCTTAAAGACGAGATGAGCTGCTAATTCAGATGATCTTCCTTCTGAGGTTCATCATAACCAGAGAAACACAACATGTCACACTGGTTTCACTTTGTCATTTCATTGATAGCAAAAATATTGATGATAGCTTTGAATGAATACTAATTCAACAAGAGTTAATTGATTGTGTTCAAAGCTCACCAGTGGAACATTTTCTCAGTGGCCACAAAAACCGTTGCAGCTCGTCGTCGTTTTATTAATATTTAATATTAATATCTTTTCTTACCGGAGGACGACAAGGTGTTTCCAGACGAAGACACAGACATGGATTTGATGGCAGATAGACTGGTTTTACTGTCTCTTCCTGTCAAAAAAAGACAGTTTACAAACTGGACTACAGAGCAGAAACGCACTATGATGAATTAACTCTGACCAGGAATACAAGTTGGCCAAAAAGATACACAACTTTTCCATTACATATATCCAGATACTCCAGATTGAAAATATACCAGCAGACACTGAATCATCTTAAAGTGAAATGAGAGTTTTGCTCACGTTTCCTCTCTGTATGTTTCTCAGAGTTCAGCTTTCCTTCACTCTGCTGGCGCTCCAGCTGCTCCTGACGACAAAGGAGACGTCATGAAAACAAAACAGGAAGTGATTCAGACTCAAGAGGAACTATCAGCTTCAGACTCACCATCTCCAGCAGCAGATTCTCTTCCTTCTCCTTCTTCTGGTCCAGTAAATCCCTCTCCTGCCTCTTGTGAAACTGCAAACACACAACATACTAGATGGAGATCGAGTTTAAAGTGAAACCAAACTCTCAGCTGTGATTTACAGATCAGTCCTTTATGAAAACAAGGTGCTTACAGGCTCTGCCAGGTCCAGTTTGTCCAGTTCCAGGACTGTCTGAAAAACAATAAGACCACATTTAACACGTTATTATTTTACATTACATTACATTACAGTCATTTAGCAGATGCTTTTATCCAAAGCGACTTACAGTTTAGTATCTATCTATACACTGTAGGCACAGCTACGGGAGACATTTCTCACAGTCTTCTGATAGTGGGTCTGTACTGGTCTCAGTAGACTACATTAATAGACCTGCAGAAAGTGACAGGAGGTCTGTACTGGTCTCTGTTAGTCCAGATGTTACCTTGCGGATCGTGGCCACCACGTCCTTGTCTTTTTCTCTGCAGAGGAGTTTCTGGACGCAGAAGTCGAGCTGCTGCAGCAGCTGTTTGTCGGCCGGCAGACGGAGCGATGAACGCAATCTGGGCAACAACTGGCACAGCTTGTACCTGACAGACAGGTGAGCAGACAGACAGGTGAGCAGACAGACAGGTGAGCAGACAGTCAGGTGAGCAGACAGGTTTGTCACATCTGATGCCAGAGAGACAGAGTCTACCTGTCTCACTGACAGACCTACCTGACGTTGGCCACGGGGTCGTGGACCAGCTCCAGCGCTGGAACCAGGAAGTATTTGTTAAAGTATTTTCTGGAGAAAATCTCAGAGGCCGTTTCACAAACATCGAGGAACCTCAAGCGGTTCCAGTAGCTCCGCCCCTGAGCCAGATCTGAAACAACAGGAGAACCATCAACAGATCTTAAGTCTTCTGACTTAGCAGCAACTTAGACAGGAAGTAGGAGGAAGGAGGTTTTGATGGATTTAAGTAAAGCCTTTCAAAGGGATGTCACAGGGAGGTCTACGAGGTCCCCTGTTCATACATGAGACCACCTGAAGGGCCACAGTACTCTGACCTACGAGGTCCCCTGTTCATACATGAGACCACCTGAAGGGCCACAGTACTCTGACCTACGAGGTCACCTGTTCATACATGAGACCACCTGAAGGACCACAGTACTCTGACCTACGAGGTCACCTGTTCATACATGAGACCACCTGAAGGACCACAGTATTCTGACCTTGGATCAGTCGCTCCATCATCTCTTGACGCTGCTCGTGTTTGCGGTTGTAACGCAGAAATGTGCAGAACGTCCGAGCTGCCTCTCTTTGAACCGGCAACACCTTCTGCAACAGCAACAAGCGTAGGGGGAGGGTTACCTGTCTGTTCACCTGGTTCACCTGTATTGAGTCGTGTGTCGTAGTTGCTGACATTAGTGGTGAGGATGGTGAAGATGCGGGGGGAGAAGTTCTGGTGCAGCACTTCTCCAGGCAGAAGTCGGGCCAGACAGCTGTAACGCTGCAGCAGCTTCTCATGCAGCCGCCAACGCAGAGAACATCCGACCTTCTGCTCCACCGACAGCAGAGCCGACAGCAGCTCCGGGAACTGATGAGGAACCACAGGAACCGCAAGGGAATGTAGAAGAATCAGAGGACACGAGAGAACCGAGATGAGAGAGGCAACAGGAAAAAGAAACACACAGATATTAATCCTGATTTCAGTGTTGGAGGCTGGTTTCCCCACCTTGTTGTCCAGCACCAGGTTCTCTCCTCTGGTCAGAACCGCCTCCAGAGTTTCCTCCAGGTGATTCATGAGAGCGTCCAACACCTGAAATAACAACAGTCAAAGCTCTGAGAAACAACATTAGAAATAAAAAGCTACACACACGGTCTGTTCAACGTTTTGTGCATTGAAAGGTTTGGATCTATGCGTCTATTCCTACAAGTATGAGCTGCAAAGTGGGCACATCAATAAAAAATGTCAAAATACAAAATAGAACAAAATAAACAAATACAAAATAAATAACTAAAGAAGAACCTACAAATCATTCCAAAAACCAGAAAACTACCAGAACATTCCCGTTGCGTCCTGACTGACCTCCAGAGCTTCATCCTGCAGCAGAGCCAGCAGCTCTTTGTGGACCAGCTGGACGTTTGAACCCAGCAGCTTCACCACCTGACAGGAAGGGGCGGAGTCAAACATGTGACATCAGAGAAGACGGCTTTAAGACTTACAAACTATA
The DNA here is from genome assembly GCF_004355925.1 of Anarrhichthys ocellatus. Lineage (NCBI taxonomy): Eukaryota > Metazoa > Chordata > Actinopteri > Perciformes > Anarhichadidae > Anarrhichthys > Anarrhichthys ocellatus. The sequence goes on along the minus strand of NW_022281857.1, from coordinate 2,871 downwards.
AACTTACATAAAGAGCTGTTGTTTTATTCTGCCAGTTGGCAAATTTACAGTCAAAAAACTTTAAAATTCAACAACTGACTTCCGTGTTTTTTAATATTACACCTTATATATTTATATTATACCTCAACAGCTGCTTCAGGGTCCTGATCCCCTTCCTGCTAAGAGGATGAAACCTTCAGGTTCCTTCCTTAAACCAGGCTCCCTTAGACTTCATTGACCCCATTTTCAATCAAAGACTCAGAGAACAGACCCATGTTCATGTGGTGTCTGTTATCTCACCTGGTGGAAACTGGCTGCAGCACTTCGTCGAACGCTGACTTGCGGGTCACAGCAAAGACCGGAGAAAGACGGGTAGAGCTCTGACAGGAAGTGAGTTGAGTCAGCAAACACCACCATGGCCTGGAGAGGGAGAGCAAACAGGAAGTGACACCAGTTGTCTGGAGGAGTGAACGTTGAACTGAAACCTGAATCTTTGTTGCTGATTGTACCGGCAGGTTGTAGCAACAGTTGCAACGGATCAGTGTTGACTCATTGCAGTCAGTCTGGTTTCCTTCAGTCTGCAACCCAGCGACACACAGAACCTTAAACCTCTGCAGCAACCGGCCCTTCTCCTCGTCTGACAGGGAGCCTGCAACGCAACCAGCAATCATCAGTGACACAGCAACGCAACCAGACTCATCAGAGACACAGCAACTCAACCAGCATTCATCAGAGACACAGCAACTCAACCAGCACTCATCAGAGACACAGCAACTCAACCAGCACTCATCAGAGACACAGGAACTCAACCAGCACTCATCAGAGACACAGCAACTCAACCAGCACTCATCAGAGACACAGCAACTCAACCAGCACTCATCAGAGACACAGCAACTCAACCAGCACTCATCAGAGATACAGGAACTCACAGCAACGCTCTCCACACCTGGACCAGAACTCACAGTCACGGTCCTGGTCCTCCTTTAAGAGAAGCTCATGCAAACTCCACACAGGAGATCCCAAGATGGCCGGCGGTTCCAACCCAGAAACCTCTTGCTAACCGCTGCCACCCCTGCGCCGTCTTGATGTGAACTCACTCTGCTTTGGTTTCAGTAGAATGTGACTCTACTGTTTCCACTGTGTGACATCAGAGTCTCACCTGCCAGTTCGCTGCAGACTTTCCCAAACTGGAACGACAAAGACGCCACGACGGCTTCGTCCGCCTGCGATGCCTCGCACACGGACATCACCATGGGAACCACGACATGCAGTCTGTCATCTGAGAGAGGAAGACGTGTTTAGAGAATGTAACTTTATGTAGATATTAAAGCTCACAGTCTGACTCACCACCGTCCATCATCTCCATCAGGTTGATGATGGTGTCGAAGGCGGCGAGGCGGACACTGCTCTCCTCGTCTCTGGCGAGCTCCACCAGTTCAGGAAGCAGCTCGGTCCTGGTGTCGTCCACCCTGAAGGAGAAACACTGTGACATCACAGCAGCATGTTTGTTTATGTTTGTTTCATTCAGTGTTTGTGAAGTTTACCCCGACGCTCTGGAGATGTTCTCCAGCTGACGGCACATACAGGCCCGGACCTCCAACTCCACATCCTGACACAGAGACCGGACCAGAGGCAGCAGGTCCTTCTTCACTCTGATACACAGGAACACACCTGTTAGTGGGGGACCAGGTCTAAAGACAGACCTGTTAGTAGGAGACCAGGTCTAAAGACACACCTGTTAGTGGGGGGCCAGTTCTAAAGACACACCTGTTAGTGGGGGACCAGGTCTAAAGACACACCTGTTAGTAGGAGACCAGGTCTAATGACACACCTGTTTATAGTGTGTTTGTAGTGTTACAATATACAGTGTGTGTGTAGTAGTACAGTATACAGTGTGTGTGTGTGTAGTATTACAGTATATAGTGAGTGTAGTACCACAGTACACAGTGTGTAGTGCTACAGTAGTACTGCAGCTCACATGTGAGGGTCGAACTTGCAGGCGACTTTCCCTAAAATTCGACAGCTAGCCAGACGAGCCTGAAGAGAGTGAGACAGCTGAGACTGATAAAGGAGAGGGTTCAGCACCTGCAGAGAAAAAGACAGACAGGTACAAAGAGAGAGACAGCTGGGGTTTATACACTAAAAGCCCTGAACAGGTAGACAAGGACAGATAGAGACAGCAAAAGAGAGACAGCGAGACAGCGAGTTACAGTGCCTTCCACACATGGAGAGACAGACAGGTACAGAAAGAAATGGACAGAGAAGAATAGTAAACAGAGTGAAGAAGGTCCAGGATATGGAAAACAATGCAATTAGACAGGTTAATTGGAAAAGCTGGAGAGACAGGTAGAGAGAAGTAGAGACAGGTAAGAGACAGAAAGACAGTTAGAGAGGTGAGCTGGGTATTTCATGTCCCAAATCTGGTTGCCTGCCTTGAGTGATGTTATAATGTAGTACTTTTAACTATACTAATACTGATTAATAATTCTGGTGAAAGGTATTAATCAATAACCTTGATCACTCTACCTCCTGTTTGATGGTCTCTTTGGGTAGAGCGTTGATGGCCGACAGCAGGGTCTCCAACCAGGCGTTGCTCACCACTGTCAAATAAACACGGCAACGTCAACATTAATGTCAATATGTAGGTTTAAATATTAGCTTCATATTAATGTCAACAACAACGTAAGCATCAACGTCAAGATCAATGTCAATATTAACATTAATTATTTACTTTTATCAATGTAAATGTATCAGGATGTAACAAATTCAATGTAATCTACTGTGATTTCATGTGCTTCAGGATTTTACAATCGTGTTTTTATGTAAAATGAAGTGAAAATACACTGTTCATTGTATGTTACCTGTGTGTCTGTGGTTCATTGTATGTTACCT
>NW_022281856.1:0-9427 GCF_004355925.1 Anarrhichthys ocellatus | reverse complement strand
GTAGTGTTCTCGTTCAGTGTGTCGAAACTCTGATTTAAACACCGAGCTAAACCACAGTTAATGAAGACAGAGTCGTAGTAATTTTCACCCTTTTTACTGTCACTTTGTTCCTTTAACATGTTGTGTGGTGAAAACTGAAAATACAAACAATACAAAATATTCAGTCTTATTGTAAATACAAACATAGATAGATCATTTGAACATCAACAAACATTCATAAAAAAACACTGGCATTGTTCCAAACTTACATATAACACAAACCTATCTAAGTGACCCATCAACCCATTTGTCAAGAAATCTTTACTGATATAAAATGCCCACTATGTCCAATGTCAAGTAGAGTAACTTACAGCATTGCTTCTAGGATGCTTCCAGGTGGATGCGAGCAGATTACACCTCTGAGCATGTGGCTCTCTTTTGTTTGACTTCAACCAATGAAGCTACCAAAACCGGAAGTGACAAAACCGGAAGTGATCTCATGACGCGAACGGAAAAACAACATTACAATAACCATCTATTCCTCTTGTAATGAGCATAAACAAATTATATAAACAAAGTAGAAAAACGCCTTGAAAGGCAACACATGCACAGTATGTACAATAAAATAGAATGGTATAAGTTAACCAACTAGGTAAAAACTAGTTATCTAATAACTAAAGTGTAATATTGAATATTATGATTCAATATTACACTTTATTGCAATATCTGTTCACTTTTGTTTACACTAGACCATGGGAAAAAGTTGAATCATACACTTTAAAATTGATAGAATAAACATGGCATGTATGTATTCAGAGAAGTCAAATGTATCAGTCTTTGTCAGCAATTTTGCTTTCTCCAGCAACAATTCCCACACGATGGTGTTGTATTATTACTATTAATTTTTTTATAAAGGACACAGGCAACACGTTTAATACCTCTGGTGAATACAGTTCAATTCATTTTATTTCAATGTGTGTATTTTGTATATTCCCTTTGTTAACACCTTATCTGAACACAGGTAGCCAGACTCGAGTCCTGAACCCTAACTTCGCTAAGTCTGTCAGCTTACCATGAAGGTCAGTGTGGAGATTGCACGGACTGAAACTGAAGCATTACACACATTTAACATTCAGTGGTGCATGAAAGTGACCTGAATACGTTAGGCGTCATATTGTCATTACACATACTTTGTGAACTTCAACAAGGCAGGAGATCAGTACAGAAGACAGGCGGCGCACTGATCCTTGGTGTTGCTGGACATTTGTAGGAGAATGCATGAAAAACCCCAAAATAACTTTTATTAGATAGAGGCCAAACACCTTGTTTGAGGATATTTTGCAGTGGGGAACTAAGTCAATGCAATACTTTCACTGTTGAACACAAAAGCATTCAAAAAGACACTGAAAACAGTCTGCTGGTAAAGACCTCTGAGGCAAATTTGTGATTTTGGGCTAAACAAGTAAATTAGAATGGAATTAAATTGAACTACATCATTGCGTTTGCGTCTTGTGAACGTGTAAGAGTGCAACAACCGGCACAAGAACTATGCAGAGACCCTTATTCAACCTCAACATCGGTTATTAGAAGAAATGAAAGTCTCTTCAGCAACATTGTCTTTGACAAGGTGTTCTTGAGATCCCTGCCAGCTGAACGACACAGAGGTCTGTGTGACAGACATTAGCAGCTGATAAAGTGGGAGTTTGTGTTGGGGATAACTTAAGACCAGCTGAAGGAGTGAAAGATGAAACTGGTATCACAAAGTGAAATGTTAGAATACATTTTAGGTGAGATTTATGCCAATTTCCAGCTTGGCGAGATAACAGAATACCGCAGAGCCAGATTCTGTGGGTCGCTCTGCCAAGCCTGCAAGCACACACACTGACTCACAGGCTGCCTAAGACCTGATAACAGGCAGCACAGAGTGTGTGTGTGTGTGAAGTAAAGTTTCACATTTCTCAAGAAAAACTATTATTCTCAATGAAATATAGGCAGTGTGTATCGGTGGATTGTATGTCTGTATGTTTGAGAGAGAGTGTGTGTGTGTATTTTCATGACATATGGGACTGTCTGGCTGCCTATTGAAAGTGTGTGTATGTGCTTTGTGTTGTGAGGTTAGAGTAGATGGAGGCACTACCAAAAGCTCGGTGGTAGTGTGAGTCGCCCACCGGGGCTCCACCATATTGGAAAGAAGTGACGTAAAAAAAGAAATAACCTGAGCTCCAGACTTACTTTTTACATTTTCTCCGTTGGTTACACCAGCACATGACTTGGTCGCACCCTTTTTTTGGGAGAGTATGATATTAATCACTGGTAGAAAGTAATTAAGTACATTTTCTCAAGTATTGTACTGAAGTGCAATTCTACTTTCTACACTACATTTCAGGGGGAATGTTGTACTTTTTCATTCACTAAACTACACGCATGTTAAAGATCAGCAAAAAATAAGATGCAAGTACATTTGTGGGAAGAAGTAAAATTACATTTACTCGTTAGTGGAACAAAGTAAAAGTTGTTTAGGTTTCACTCTTTGTCTAGTTGTTTCTGGTTTTCTAGTCGCCTATTCAACAATTAAATATAAGGATCCTGATTCTATCTCACAGTCGAGTCATCAGGTAAATGTGGTTATGGAATAACCACATTTATGTGGTTCGGGTTATATGGTGATGCTGAATGTCTGATTTCACTTAGAACTGCTTGGTTTCTCCCAATAGATCGTGATATAGGGCCTATTTTTATATAAAAATCATCCCATTAATATTACTGTTAAATCAAATGTGTGCTTTCAATCAATCTCCTTAACGTGCATGAATACATCACCATGCAGACTAAGTCACACCATCCAAACTAGATACTATACGTGATACTGAAGAAAACTTAAACACATGAGGAGCATCTTGTTTCCTTCATGGGCATTTAACCGTGATGGACAGCAGAGTTAATGACTTGTCTCAGCTGTGAATACAGAGACAACTGTGACAATGTGAAGTGAGGGGGAAAGTATCACAGAGGTCACAAAGCCAAGCTTCAATAGAGAAGTATGAGAATGCACCCGGAAAATGGTTTTCTCCACACGTTCCCTGGAACAAGAGAACACAATCCGTAATGTATGCAACCACAGCCAAACCTTGTTACCTCTGATGTTTCTGAGCGGTTTGCTGCATACAGCCCCGTAGCTGCAGCGTCACCAGTGCGGAAAATGTACTGTTCTCCACCTGTCAAATCAGCCTGTGTTTGTGTGAGTGTGTGTGTGTGTGTGTGTGGAACCTCTCCCTGTCCCTCGACTACCGTTCCCTGTGGCAGTTACTGCAAACAGGAAATAAATAAATAAGAAGTTGTTCTTAGACAGCTTGTCTGGATGAATAATAGTTATGTTAGACAACTTAATAGGAATATGTTCGAGGCCGAGTATCTTGTGTTGCTACAAAGACACGTTCAGTTTACTTCCCTGATGAAAGCAGAGCTACAGCTAATAAACACATATATAGTATAAAGGAACCCTCCCTATACCTACTGTATATACAGTGTGTCCCCAGAAGTCTGTTCTTTTGAACAGAGCTCAGTGTCTAGGGACACTGAGGCGGACTGCTGTGGCTTACTTTTCCACATATTTATCAGTCACTCTTTGAAGTCCACAGCATTCTTCATGCTGGCATTAATCAGATCCACAATAAGTCACTTTTACAGCTGGTTCTCCTGTTTCTCCTGTTACTGCCTTCTTCCAAACCAGTGGTGGAGAACACCAGGAGCAAATGCCAGGAGTTGAGTTTTCATTAAAACGAAATTAGAGCACACAAGGCCAAATGGCCGCCAAATGGTCACCATATGACCAGTTGGTAAGAACAAAATATAGCATTTAAAAGGCATTTTTTAAACAGTCTGACACAGTGCTCAGGTCACATAAAAAGCATTGGATTTAACGTTAACGTACTACATTCATGTTACATCACTTCCAGCCTTCCAGAGTCTCTGGTCTAACTCAGCCAAAAACACAAATGAATGAATGAATGAAAGACTGGAGGGGATTTTTTTTGGTAATAAAACTAGAATCACAGCCTCATGGTTGTTAACCTCCACCAGATGAAGCTCTAGCGTAAGTTCAGTCAGGAAGATTATACTCTTTCATGCCTAAGCCCGTAGTTTATCTCTCATACATCTGACAATCACTCCTCACGCATGCACACTCATTATTTCCTTGCTCATTATTGTTTAGGGCTGTCAATCATGATATCAGCTGTATGGATCAGCTGGTCTCCTTTATCCAATAGCACAACAACAATGACATCGTCAGCCTATCATCTTTCTGCTGTCTCTTTTTAAATATAATTGTCTCTCTCCCTTCAGTACATTCATGCTACTGTTATGCAACCCTCCACCTCCCCATCTCCGCCCAATCTTTGCAGATTCATCAGCTTCATCAACTCATCATTCTATCAGCCTCATCAGCACCACCACCACCAGTGTCTGGACTCCACGGGGGATTTATCTTGCTGCTGCTCCGGCCAGACGCCCCTCGATTACAAATCTCCCTGTAGAGTCCAAGCGCCAAAGACTCTGAAGACTTTATCATCACATATCATTTGGTCACAATAAACAATTATATTTTCTTTATCTGACTTGTCTCTCCGGATTGAACTAGTCAAGTTGCAGTTAACATTCATGTGTAAAATGTTATCATTTCATAATTTCAAGGCTGTCGTCTGCAGCGTTCTCCCTCAATACTGCAACATTTTAAGGACGAATCCAATTTGACCCCCTTGTTGTCAGAACGACACCTTCACAGCGGTGTCAATGTGTTTGCAATGTGTTTGCAATTTGTCTAGAGTGCCGGTTAATTCTATCTGACTGTTTAATCCACAAAAAGAATAAACTGAAAAGTGCCTTGACAGTGAGCAGACCGGTGCCCAAGTTGCCTTTCTGGCCGGGGGCTGGACTTGGGCCAAAAGCAGTCCCCTCCTAAGACACACCCCCAGAAAAACTGTGAGCCTGTCTGGCAAAATCTGAGCATCCCTCTGTGGAATCAGCAGTGGGATGAGCCACACTGTGTCAAGTTGGTCATGCCAAATCTGTTATCCTGAGCACGTGGGACACCTTTAAACCCTTTATTGTGGGAATGACACCTTTAATCCCCTTGTTGTCTACCTTTTGCTGCCGTCTTTATCTGGTAGGTAGTAGGGGATGCCACAGCAAATAGACAACTGGGCCAGACTTTGCCTTCTGTCCTTGGCTTGGCTAAAGATGTAGTTTAGAATTGGGGCTCAGCCAACAACTGCCTTGGATAAATTCCTGAGTATCATGTTGAGTTTGTCAGACTCATTGTTTTTGTACGTAGCCAGCAAGAACTCAGGACAGCACACAGGAAGCCTTTATTCACATGCCCCTTATCGTGCACATGGGGGAAGTTTGCCTCCAGGGCATACTGACTGAAATCTCCTTAGGCAACAAACATACTTGGTTAGGTTTAGCAAAATATCATGGTTTTGGATATGAGTAGTTATTTCTGGCAGAAAGTCCTGAAGGCCAACTTCTCCCGTGTGCCATTCCCGCATGAGGCTGCCAGGTAATCTTAGGTGCACAGTTTCCTCTCTTTCACTATGTCCTCTTGACAAGGTGTTACTTCCTTGCTTGAGGCACTCACCGTGTTGCGACTGTGAGATGCGGCAAGGAACACCGGGAATTTAGCTCTGGGCAACACGGACGAATCAAAATGTGGAAACGCCTCACAAATTTGCTGGTCATTGCGTGCCTCAGGGAACCCATTCTTCTCTGAATCACATTCTCAATTGTGTGTCAACTTTGAGGGACCAACAAGACAACTCCAAGTTCTGTGTCAACTTTGAGGAGCCAATCACCTATCCAAGTTTTGGCATCCAATCAGAGGGCTCCGTTGTGTCCATTGTGAAATCTCGAGCCGCCATGTTGGATTCTCGCTACAGTGCAGCAGCAGCAGCCTCTGTCTCAGCTGCAAGCCAGAGAGCCAAGAGTGCATCACAGTACGTGTTTTACTGTAAAGCTCTCTGACTTTGATGTACCTGGATGACCTTCCTGAAGAAATGTTAGTATTTGTAATGTTGTCTCATAGCACAACAGATGTTGTCTGATAGCACAACGACACACAACAATGTTGTTGTGTGTCGTTTATTCTTATTATAGGCCTCTTGGTTCAGCACTTGCGGCCTTTGTCTCTGGGCGGCGTTCTCTGTCTGCGGTGAAAATGCAGGCCCATGTGAAGAAGACGGTGGCCCCAAGATAGTCCAGCCTAAATTATATACAGAGTTAGTTCTACTTCATTGAAATTCCTGTGTTCACTGTTTCTTTTTTGTCATCGTGTGATTACAGCCTCCCACTTCAGCCCCTTCAGACCAGCTCTGTCCTCCTCCAGGTCTGAGGAGCCTTCAGATGAAGAGCTGGTCAAGGCAGTAGTTCGGCGGGGAAATTTGATAAATGTACAATTATTAGTGTTACAAATTGTTTATGTGTCACAAACTGTTGTGTCGTGGTGTTTGCCCTATTAAAGAGCGTTAGTTGTGGGTTATTAATTGTTGTTATAAAGTTATAACCATGACTAGGGTTCCCTCTCAATACAGTTAAGACAACTAGCGCCGACCGCAGCACTCTTCAGCCGTGAACAATATATCTTGCTGCCTGTTGAAGAGAAGTTGTTTCGGCTGTATGACGGTATGTGAAAAATTCATATACAGGAAATTAAAACCGGTATACTGGTTGAACCGGTATACCGCCCAGCCCTACTTAGGATATACCCAGACTCATCCTGCTCTGGAATCGCTTGCCAGAGCAGGACAAACAGTGAGTTGTCCATACCCTCCCAGATATGGGGAGAGGCAACCTCAGGGGCGGTTCAAGGCAGCGAAGGGGAAGGACACCTCCTGGTGTTCAACAGTAAGACTCTTTTCAAATATGAATGTTTCCTTTAGTAAATATCTGCTGTATATTAACCACACTTTGCTCTCCATGACTCTTTCAACTGTCTTCTTGGACTGAACTTGGGCCCTGCAAACTCCTCCTCCAGATGTGGAGCTGCCTGGCCCTTCCTCTGGTGGCCTTTCCCCTCCTCCTCCTCCTCCAGGAGCGCTCTCGGGTGTCTTCCCCGCTCCTGCCCCTGCCGGTCAGCCTCCTCTTCCTGGACCACACAATATGTCCAGGTCCACGGCCTACAGTAAGAGGAAGGCTGCTGAGCTGCTGCTGCATGGCAGGGGACCAAAACCCGCCAGCCCACAATGCAGTACATCTGCAGTAAGTGTGGCCAGCCCAAAACGCTGGCAATGAGGGACATTTTATTGGGGGTTTTTTCTGTATTTATTCCTTTGTATTTATTTATTATTATTTAAAACTGTTTTCTTTGACAATTTAATTTGTTTTTTTGTAATAAAATAAAAGTCTGTAATCTGCACGTTGTTTGGAACCTTTATTATTTCTGATTATATATATTTTAAAAACAAGCTTTACAGATTCTGATAGTAATGACAATATAATGATAGTATTAGTGCAAAAATAGCTGTACGTATTTACATGATGAGCTGCTGATACACTAAAGGGTCAAAGGTCACAATCTGAGTGGTCAAATTTGCAAAATAAACAAACATGTCAGCAAACAGTAACTTTGTCAACAGAGAACATGTTTGAATGAGCAGAATGATACCAAGAACAGAGGAAATGATCTCATTAGAACTTTAATGCTCTCAGATGGAGCATGTATGTGAGCAGCAGGTTCAATGCTAGTGTGGACCATGAAGTTCAGGCTGTCCAGCTGCTTCTCTAAAGACCACATGTAGTCCACACAGCTGATGAGACAAGGACAGATGTGCAACATTATACAGCTGTGAAACTGTGAAACTATAAAAATTAGTATTTTCCCCAACAACAGCAAGATCCGCAGATGAATGATCCTCGAGGTCCTCATCTAGTTTATTTCTAGTAATGTTGTACACGTTAACATTCCTACCAACCATAGTCTACCTACTAACTTACTGTGGTTACTCTTTACAATAAATCACTATTAACTCTTTTATTTGCTGACCATCCCCACTGTTTGTCACTTTTTAACACCCTTAGCTCCCTTGGCGGAGATCAAACTGACCAGATGCACAGAAGCATCTCTGCTCCCACAGAGAAGACCGAACCAGCGGACAGTATTGCTCGTTCTTCTCTCTGCTAGGGTTGAACCGGTCATAAGCAGCAGTGTGACGTGTGAAGTGATTGGATATTAAAATGTTTGAACACACTGTGGTACAATACTTCACTCCTGATGTTTCATGGCTTCTTTTCACATCATCCACTGTCTTGTATTGACATATAGGTTTTTACTGTGGTACTGTTTCAGTATCAGGGCTGAGATATTTAGGCATCAAATTCATCATTTTGGTGTCATGACTAAGGGTGTAAGAACATGAGATACTGTATTGATTGTTAAAATCACTATGGACTTTAAATGAGTAGTTTTCATGCAGAGGTTGGTGGCAGACAGCGGCTCAGATTACACAGAAAGTAGTGCTCTGATGTTGGATGTTACCTTGCTGAATGCAAATGCAGATCTCACTGTTCTGATTGCACTCCTTTTATCTAAAAATATATCTCCTTGCTTACAGCATTGCTATATATCGCAGTGTGTTAAATCATAACTGCTGTGTCATGATACGTGTCTTATCTCTTGTCAACACAGCTTTAGTGGTGACAACACTACTTCACATGTACAAACAACAGCACACACAATACAATGGTGGTACAACTGTACGAAGGGAGTTGCTTCATTTTATGAACTCACAAACAGAACAATGTCTCCAGTATGTTGCTGTCCATCCATCCATTCTCCACCATTAACTTCATATCAGCAATGAATCTTTATCACGTCAGCGTTTTCAAACAGAACCTGAAGGCTAAAGTCCCCTCAGAGGGAAAACAGGCTTCACCTGATGAGATGGTTAGGAAGGTGATGCATCTACTTTCTCACACACACACACACACACACAAGGAGAAACCTGCAGGAGGACCGGCGCCAGCGGAGTCTGTCGGACGAACAGGTGATGACTCCTGAAACTGTTTCTGAATTATTTAACAGCAATAAGAATATGAAAGGTAATTCATGTGAATGGGGTGTGTTGCAGGTAGAGGTGGTCAAGCACCCCATTGGTCACTGTTGGTCATACACACACACAGGTTCACAGTGAGCAGAACACACACAGGTGTTTAAATGTACATACAGACACACAGTCAAATATTGAACAAGAAGAGCAAAGAGTGCATCCACCCAATCACATGCACCGCTGCTCACACTCACACACACACACACTTGGCAAGCTCTCTGGCTGCTACACCCGCTAGTTCACAGCCAAAGAATGTGGAGTCAGAAGCAGAAAGACAGACACTGTGGAAATATGTGTGCGTGTGTGTGTGTGTGTGTGTGTGACATGTCTGGTGGCAATTACATGAC